>NC_064863.1:72599812-72889649 GCF_024139225.1 Suncus etruscus
ACAGAGCCAGAAGTAAACCCTAATAACTGCCAAGAGAGGCCCCAAAACCAAACTCCCCTCTCTAGAAAAAAAAAAGTCTGCCCTACTCCAGGAGTAAAAACACTGAGCAAACAATCCTGGCAGTTCAAAGCACCATGTACAGGAAGGAACATAAAGGTGTGGAATTCTAGAAGGCAGATTTGGAAAGAGGAAGTGAGTAGTAAAGGCCTGGGGCCCTTTGGAAACTCAGAAGTGGAGGAGTAAAAAGAAAGAAGTGGGGGAAAATTATGATATTGGAGACCAAAAGAAAATCAAGAAACTCTTCTTGCATTCTTCTCCCACACCAGGCCATCCATGAAAGAACTAAACTGTGTACATGGGCAGAGCAGATACTCTTGAGCCAGGATTCTTATACACCATTCTAGATGACAAGAAAGGCAGAGAGAACAAATTGTCCTCAACCATGCAAAGCTACTTAATGAAGAAGTAGCCAAACTCATGTCAGAAATAAAAACTAAGAGGTGCTGAAGGAAGAATAGAATTGGGAAAAAAATAGTGTTATTAAAAAGAAAAGCAAGGAAATAAAGAGAATAGAAACTAAGATGAAGATAGACCACCATCAATTATTATTTATTTATTTATTTATTTTTTTTGTGGTTTTTGGGTCACACCCGGCAGTGCTCAGGGTTACTCCTGGTTCCATGCTCAGAAATTGCTCCTGGCAAGCACGGGGGACCATATGGGACGCTGGGATTCGAACCGATGACCTCCTGTATGAAAGGCAAACGCCTTACCTCCATGCTATCTCTCCAGCCCCACCATCAATTATTTTAATTTAAAAATAAAGAAAATTGAGGGGGCCAGAGTGATGGCACAGTGGTAGGGCATTTGCTTTGAATGCAGCTGACCCAGGATGGATCTGGGTTCAATTCCCATATGGTTCCTCAAGCCTGCAAAGAATTCCTGAGCTCAGAGCCAGGAGTAACCCCTAAGCGCCACCAGGTGTGGCCCAAAAACCAAAAAAAAAAGAAAAAAGAAAATTGAAGCTGGAGAGATTGTTCAGATTATTTGCAAGAAACTTGGCCTTGCACATGGTTGACTTGGGTTCAATCCCAGCACCACAAATGGTTCACTGAGCACTACCAGGAATGATCCTTAAATTAAGAAACAGGAACAAGCCCTGATCACAGCTGGACGTGGCCCTTAAACAAACAAACAAAAATAAAAAATAGGAGCCCATTATATAGTACAAAATTAAAGTCTAAAGTACAAGATACCACAAAATACTGTGAAGGTTAAACACCATTTTGTTTGCTTACCTTTGCTGATGAAACAATTTGCTTGGCCTGGCGTCTTGACAAATGATCAATTGTCCTTATTAGATCTTCAGGATTTGCATTAGCTAAGTGCACTAGACTTTTATAACCAGCACTGTATAACTGCCTTGCTCGACCCTAAAAAGAATGACAGAAATCAGTAGGATCAGAATAAACATCATATGGAAATATTTCACATGTATGTAAAAGAAATAATTAAGATAATAAAGGAAATGTAAATTTGGGGCTGAAAAGATAGTACAGCGGGTAAGATGCTGTCTTGCTTGTGGTTGACCTGGGTTTGAACTCTTTTTTTTTTTTTTGTTTTTGGTTTTTGGGCCACACCCGGTGTTGCTCAGGGGTAACTCCTGGCTGTCTGCTCTGAAATAGCTCCTGGCAGGCACGGGGGACCATATGGGACATCAGGATTCGAACCAACCACCTTTGGTCTTGGATCGGCTGCTTGCAAGGCAAATGCCGCTGTGCTATCTCTCCGGGCCCGAGTTTGAACTCTTTATGATCCAGCTAGGCACTGAAAGGAATAATTCCTGAGTGCAGAGCCAAGAGCACTGCATGCGGGGTGTGGCTCAAAACTAATTTAAAAAAATGGAAATATGAATCTTGAGGTATTTTAAAAGATGCGCTTGGTGGTTCCTATCTGACTGACTGCAAGAGCACAGAACTGTCAAGGGCATTCTAACCCAAATACTGTGTGTAGCCAGTAGTGAGAAACTGATAAAGTACATTGGCTAGGGCAACAAGAATGGGTTAAAAATGGCTGATAAACTATCAGGACAATTTTCTTCACTCAAAAAATGAAAATAATCCTTGCATTTATTAAATTGCTACTATTTTAAGCCCTGAATCTAAACTGATTTTTTTTGGGGGGGGCATACCTCTTGGTGGACACACAAGAGGGACACACCTCTTGGTGCTCAGGCTTACTCCTGGTTCTGAGTTCCTGGCAGTGCTTAGGGGACCATGTGGAGTAGTGAGGATCAAATCCAGGTCAACTGTTTTACCTGCTATAGTACCACTCTGGCCCTGTTTCATTTCTTTTTTTTTTTCTTCTATGTTTCTTATTTAATAAAGTGGGGGAAGAAAGAGATGCTTAGGACAAGAAGTTGCACATGTACTTGAGAATCATTTTTACTTTTAGTTAAAAGATGCATTTTTTTTATTTGGTTTTTGGGCCACACCCGGCGTTGCTCAGGGGTTACTCCTGGCTGTCTGCTCTGAAATAGCTCCTGGAAGGCACGGGGGACCATATGGGACACCGGGATTCGAACCAACCATCTTTGGTCCTGGATCGGCTACTTGCAAGGCAAACGCCACTGTGCTATCTCTCCGGGCCCAAAAGATGCATTTTTCATCAGATTCTTCCAATCTATAGTAGACAAGGGAAGGCTCCAACAGCAATTTGTTTAAAAGGGAAAGCGGGAATGCAGTTGCTATATCTGTACTTATCAGCTCCATTGATTCAACTATGGTCTTGAGAGATATATACACTACGCTGTGAAAAATCATGGATACACTGGCTAAGCAGCTGAAAGCTGGCAATCTTGAGAGGAGAGGATAGGCCAAGTCTCTGACCAGCTGAAGGCATGCCTCCTGCACTCATTACCCACAAAGGCCACTTTGTCAATGGCCTAGCTTTAACACTCATCTACAGCTCTCTGCAGAGACACCAATCTGACCAAAACTTCAGGTAGGCTGAATATCATCAAGACTTGTTTCGGAATGAGTTTGGGCACCCTCCCACCTCAACTCCTTGCACATAATTATGCAAGGCCTTGCAGCTGAAAACATGCCCCAGAAAAGCCACAGTATCATCAATAGTGTTTGGTTCTCCTAGACCACACCATTTTTGTTCTCCTAGACCACACCATTTTTGCTTAATACTGTCATCCCTGTAGAAATATAACAATTTAGATGCCAATATGTATCTGAGACAACTTAATGTTCAGAAACAAATGAAGTAACAGAATGGTCAATTAGCAACAGGAATTTGTTGAACCTTCTAACAATGACTTAACAATTCATTGAAGATATAATAATTTTCACAAATTTGCTTGTTGCTGCACTCTTTTTTTCCTCTTTGTTCTTTTTGTTTCTAATAATTTCTCTCTCACTTACCTAGAAACAACTGTATTATGATCAAATCTGTCAACTATGTGCTATATGTTCTTAAAGTAAATTAAATAAAAAGATAAGTATTTATGACATAAAGAACAATAAAGCTGTTGTCACTTATTCTGTAATAAAGTAACAAAACAAACAAAAAAAAAAAGAGTAACAAAAAAAGGGCCGGAGAGATAGCAAGGAGGTAAGGCATTTGCCTTTCAATGCTGAAGGATGGTGGTTCGAATCCTGGCATCCCATATGGTCCCCCGTACCTGCCAGGGACGATTTCTGAGCATAGAGCCAGGAGTAAATCCTGAGTGCTGCCGGGTGTGACCCAAAAGCCCCACCCCCCAAAAAAAAGAGTAACAAAAAATTGGTGTTCTGTTAACTGAAGTCCCTGCAATTGGGAAACTGGGAAGCAACTAACCTCTAAAACTCCAGTTACTTCCATGAGAGGAATTAGCTCAGCCTTTACACAGTAAGTCAACTTTTTGGTAAGTTCAGCCAAAAGGGCTCTGTAAGCCCAAAACTCCTCAAGTTCCTGCAGAGAAAAAGTAAATACACAGGATTTAGAGAAGGTAAATTATTTTAGTCTTGTTTGCATGGTAGGAATATTTGTGAAATAAATAATGATGCTAGGCCAAATTATTAGGCTAAAATAAGGCAGAAACTAAAGAATTTAATGAACTAGTTTGGAATGAGGTAAAAAAAAGAAACAAGATTAGAAATCGAGAAGTGCTGGAGAGATAGCATGGAGGTAAGGCATTTGCCTTTCATGCAGAAGGTTGGTGGTTCGAATCCCGGCATCCCATATGGTCCCCTGAGCCTGCCAGGAGCGATTTCTGAGTGTACACCCCTGAGTGCTGTCGGGTGTAACCCAAAAACCAAAAAAAAAAAAAAAAAAAAAAAAAAAAGGATTAGAAATAAAAAAATAAGTCAATAATATATTTTTAATTTTCTCAGAAAATCAGGAAATTAATGCATTCTTTTTCAAAGTAAGCAATTTCTATGTCTGGTGGAAATTTAACCTAAAACTAAATATTAAAGATGCTGTTCAGTGTAGTAATTAAAGTAATTAAAAAGCTACTGGTGGGACAGAGAGAGAGTTCTGTAAGGCCGTGCATGTGATGGACCCAGGTACATAGTCCCTATTACCACAGGAAGTGATCTGTGAGTGCAGAGCTAGAAGTAAGCCCTGAGCACATCTGGGTGAGCCTTCATTCCAAAAAACAAAAACAAAAAACAACCAAACAAAAAGTACTGAAAGTTATGAGTTAATAACTGATAAAGAGGAATGCTTTGCCCCTGTGGGTTCAATTTCTAATACCACAGGAAAGGGGCCGGAGAGATAGCACAGCGGCATTTGCCTTGCAAGCAGCCGACCCAGGACCTAAGCCAATCCAGGACCTAAGGTGGTTAGTTCAAATTCCGGTGTCCCATGTGGTCCCCCATGCCTGCCAGGAGCTATTTCTGAGCAGATAGCCAGGCGTAACCCCTGAGTGCCGTCGGGTGTGGCCCCAAAACAAAACAAAACAAAAAATACCACAGGAAAAAAATAACACTTTGAGCTAGTGTGGTACTCTCGGTAGGGTTCTTGCATTGCACATAGCCAACCTTGATCTGATCTCTGGCATATAGATCCCTGAGTACAGCCTGGAGTAATTTCTGAGTGCAAAGCTAGGAGTAACCCCTAAGCATTGCTAGGTGTATTCCCCAAACAAAACACAACAACAACAAAAAAAGAAAAAAAAAAAGAGAGAGAAAAGGGGCCGGAGAAGTGGTGCAAGTGGTAAGGTGTCTGCCTTGCATGTGCTAGCCTAGGACAGACTGTGGTTTGATCCTCTGGCATCCCATATGGTCCCCCAAGCCAGGAGCAATTTCTGAGCACAGAGCCAGGAATAATCCCTGAGTGTCACCGGATGTGGCCCAGAAACCAAAAAATAAAAAAATAAATAAATAAAGAGAGAGAGAGAGAGGCTGGAGAGATAGCATGGAGGTAGAACATTTGCCTTGCATGTAGAAGGATGGTGGTTTGAATCCGGCATCCCATATGGTCCCCTGAACCTGCTAGGGGCATTTCTGAGTGTAGAGCCAGAAGTAACCCGAGTGCTGCCAGGTGTGACCGCCCCACCAAAACAAAACAAAACAAAGAGAGAAAAAAATAATTTAAAAAGACAAAGTATAAGATATCTACTTCACTCTTGTGTGTTCTACCATGAGCAACCTGTAAGCATGGTGGCTGGTGAGCGTCGGGTGGGGTGGTGAGTAGCCTCAAGCTGCTGTGTGTCCTTCTAAGAAAATTGATTTTTAAGTACCTGCAAAGTTCTAAGAGTAGGGCACACTTTTTCTACATATGCTTTCCTACTTTCTACATTTTATGTGCTTTCTACTTGCTCATTATAGATTTTAATTGACTCTCATTTTGTATCAATAATGTAAGTAAAAAATAAATATTCCTAAAATAGATGTTTAGTGTTCTGTAGTGGCAGAGTAAGTGAGAAAGGAGAAAATACTAATTGGTTTAAAAATTTAGTAAAAGTTAAAATAGGATGCATGAAGCATATGTCATCTTAGTTATTGGAATTACCTCACAAAAATGTAACACACAGGATGAGAAGGTAGCTGCTCCAGTAAGAAGGTTTTGTATATATCCTCGAGGCATATTAAACTTTTCAGCAACCGTCCAAATATTGGTCTCTTTCAACAAAGTATACAGGACAATAGACAGGTACAGTCTGTTGACAATATCCTTGTCCACCTTCTAATTAAGACACAACCAGATATATTTAATACTGGACCTGCAAAATATGTACATTATTTTCAAACTGGACAAATGGTATAGTAAATAACAGTATAATGGTTCCAAAGTAATAACCGCTTTCAATTTGTATTAAGTATCTTTCTATAGGGAGAAGAGCGGGCTGAATTATATCCTGCACCCAAAAGGTTATGTTCAAGTCTTTACTCCTGGTACCCATGAACATCTTATTTGGAAACAGAACTTTCATGCATGAATTTAGCTAAGGATCTTGCAATGAAACCATTCCAGATACCTAGAAAAACAGTGGCTCTTAAAGGCTTTTTATTCAATAACTGGGGTTCTTACAAGAACAGAAAGAACATGAAGAGAGTACATGAAGATGAAGGCTGAGGTAGAGGGTTGAATCTACAAGTAGGGAACAGGAAGTCTGACCTGGAATCAGCTGAAGCCAAGCAAGAAGAAGAAAGTTCTCTTCTGCAGAGCCTCCAGGAGGAGCTCTGCCATTCTTTTGTTTTACACCATACAATTTACTAACCCAATTACTAATCTATCATGGCAGAATCAGAAAACTATAGAGACAGAGAAGCTGTGGATTACTTGGCATTATTGTGGTTTAACAGATTGTATAAGTGAAACTGGGATTATAAACACATTTCTTTAAACAACTGCATCTTAATAAATCTGTTCTAAAATGTAAAGTAAATCATGTCTAAATAAATATAGAGTGTGCACCCAGGGAAAGAAAAGCTCTTGAAAGGAAAGCCTCTGGGCCCGGAGAGATAGCACAGCGGTGTTTGCCTTGCAAGCAGCCGATCCAGGACCAAAGGTGGTTGGTTTGAATCCCGGTGTCCCATATGGTTCCCCGTGCCTGCCAGGAGCTATTTCTGAGCAGACAGCCAGGAGTAACCCCTGAGCACTGCTGGGTGTGGCCCAAAAACCAAAAAAAATTGTGATTACACAAAAGCTAAAAAAACTACATAGATATCATTTCATAATGTGGCAATAATGGATATTTGTGTTATGCCAGTTCAAATGGAAATACGTAACATTTTCTATTTTTTGAAAATGAAAACAGTAACATTCAGGTAAATTAGAAATATATAAAGGGATTGGGGTGAAAGCCCATGTTAGTATTACAGGATGAAGGCCCTTAGTTTAATTCCTGCCACTGAGTAGCTGCCTAAGCACTAGCAGGTATAGCCCTCATGACCCCAACCACCACGACATCAGAGTAAAACCACACCAAAGACCCTGAACACCATATGAAACAGTTATACCTGTATTTCTAAGCACTGTATTGCCAAGAGTGACCTTCTAAGTAGGCAGCATCACACCATGGCATCACATTCATTTAAAGACTGGATTACTAAATAACACTAAAAAAACTATATTCTAAGAGGGGTGACTTATGGAATTCGAAGATATGCTTGCCAAAAAATTACTTCTACTTTCATTTACTTATTTTGGTGAAGCAAGATAGTTGGGGTTTTTGTTGTTTTTGATTTTGTGTCACATCTGGTGGTATTCAGGGCTTACTCACCTGGACAATTACTAGGTATGGCCCAGAAAAAGAGAAAAATATCAGAGTAACAAAGGAGATGGTGCAACAGCTTTGATCTTATTAAATTATTAAATTATTTATGAAGGAAAAGGTCTCTGGTACCTTCCTGATAACTTGGCCTGATGCTTTCTTCCCAATAAAGCTTTCAGAGACTCCGATGATAGTGGCTACCTTTTGCTCTGCTGGATTGAGTTGGTTAAACTATAAAGAAAAGGAAATGTTAAGGAAAATAAAATTGAAACTTAAAAATATACCACTAAACACAGATGTTTTCCTTTTGTATATTTTGTTAGATGTATTTCCTTAATAGGTATAATTCTTGTCTATTTCCTTATGTAGAGGTAGTTTTCCCCATTCCTATTTTGGATCTGTTTAATAGTAAATTCTAGTAGATAATTTTCTCTTGGGTTCTGAGTTCATATTAGAACCAGGTTATAGGGATTGTTTAGCTTGTTATTTTTTACCTCCATATGCACTAGTAGTATCATGTAACACTGTTCCTTTTTGAATAGGCACATTAAAATTGGGAAAATCTTACATAATGAAAAGAAGGTCTTATCTAATACGGATAGGAACACATACATTTTATATTATATTGAAGTGGGGCCTGACACCCTGAACATTTGTCATAGTGACTTGGTTTAGGCTTCAGATGATCAGACAACAGCCAATCACCCCTAAACCTTGGATCCATCCCATCTACAGAACCGGCACTAGCTCCAGGAATCAGACTTCTACCAGGAAAGGTCCTAATGCTACCCTGGCACCAACTTGCTCCAAAGTGGGTTCACATGACATCTGGACAACTTGGAAACAGCAGCAACTTGTTTTCAGGGCAGGGTTCCCTGCATTGCCACCTAACAGTGAGATGAAACCAGAAAATGCTCAGACAACTGGACTCTGACACAGGATCTACACAAAAACCAAAATCTTTAATTATAAAAATCTTACTGCAACAACTATGATTGAGAAGAACATTTACTGGGACCACAAAGAAAGACTTTGGGGTTAGACAACATAGTATGCCTGGAGCCTTATGGCAGGATGTTTTATGGGTAGGGTCTCCTTGTTTTTAGGCCAAAGGTTTTTCCTTTCTATTTTCCCCAATTTTTGCTGCATCTATGCAAAAAACCTGCCACAACACACAAGCTCTCTCTCTCTCTCTCTCTCTCTCTCTCTCTCTCTCTCTCTCTCTCTCTCTCTCTCTCTCTCTCTCTCTCTATGTGTCTCTCTCTCCCCCTTTTGTTTTCTCTTATTTTTTTAAATTTACTTTTCTTTTTTATCTTTTAAATAGGGACTCATGCCTTTTTTTTTTTTTTTTTAATAGAACCTTGGGACATGATTACTTTGTTTTACCTCAGATTTCTGCCCTTTTGTTTTTTTGCCACACCTAGAGGCACTTCGGGGTTACTCCTAGATCTGTGTTCAGAAATTGCCCCTGGAAGGCTCAAGGGACCATATGAGATGTCAGGAATTGAACCCAGTTCTGCCCTGGGTTGGCCATGTGCAAGGCAAATGCCCTACCACTGTGCTATCTCTCTGGCACTGATTTTTCTATAAAACTAAGAAGAGTGCTTGCTTTGGCAGCACACATACTAAAACTGGAGCTATACAGAGAAGATTAGCATGGCCCCTGTGCAAGGATGACATGCAAATTCGTGAAGCGTTCCATATATTATAAAATAAATAAATAAATAAAACTAAGAAGAAAGGAAAAAGGTGGAGAAATAAAGGACAAAACTAAATAGACAAGCCAAAGTCAACAACAAAAGAATCAAAAGACCTAAACTTAATCTATTTAAACTTAATATAGGCCTGTATTACTGGCAGGTCAGGGGGCAAAGGATGGTGGTATAGGAGCCACTCTGGGATCATTGGTGGAGGGAAATCGACATTGCTGGTGGGAATGGCCCTGGTTTACTGTATATCTAAAATTCAACTATGAAGGACTTTGTAGATTACAATGGCTCCAATTAAAAAAACAAAAAACAAAAAAAAAAACAAAAACAAAACAACAGGGGCTGGCGAGGTGGCGCTAGAGGTAAAGTGTCTGCCTTGCAAGCACTAGCCAAGGAAGGACCGTGGGGTTCTATCCCCCGGGGTCCCATATGGTCCCCTCAAGCCAGAAGCAATTTTCTGAGAGCTTAGCCAGGAGTAACCCTTGAGCATCAAATGGGTGTGGCCCGAAAAACAAAACAAAACAAGACAACACTGATGATGGGATTGGTGCTGAAACACTGTATGTCTAAAATTTAGCTATGAATAACTTTGTATATCATGGTGCTTTAATTTAACTTGAAATTTTAAAAAAATCTACCATTAAAATCAAACCCAGTATTTCCTTTGATATCATAGTTTCATGATTATAATTAGAAAAACAAGGTGAAACTTATTTGTAACTATCTCAATCATAAAAAGTACATTATTAATCTATAAATACTTTAATACAGTGGTTCTCAAATAGCGGGGCGCACCCCCCAGGGGGGGCACGAGGCTCCGTATAGGGGGGCATGTTTGACCTCGGCAAACATTGTCATAACAAGCTAAGCCCTGTGTTTATGTCTCCGGAGCTGAGAGTTGCTGTGTCCTGCTTCAAACCCTGCTTCGAAAAGCTATGCATTGCAAAACATGCTCATTGTAGCCATTAATCCAGACATCATCTCTGATTTAAAAAATCAGCTCAAATTATTTTATATATTTTTGTTTTGCAGGTTAAAGTTTTTTAAATAAAGATACTATTTACAGTCATGAGGGGGGCGCAAAGAATGTTTTCTTCTTCCTAGGGGGCATGACAGAAAATAACTGAGAAGCACACTGCTTTAATATAATTAAAGATACAGTCACAGAGGTAGTTTGGTATATGCTTTGCATCCAGGAGATCTGAGTAGTTCCTATCACCTTTCGGTATTACTTCCAAAACAAAAACAAAAAAACAAACAAAAACAGAGTAATATTTCTACCTGATTGAAATATATAATCCAGTCAGGGTTACACTGAGAAACCATATCATAGGGAGTTGTGAGGTAGATTAGATGAAAGAGACTGTGAAGCACAAGTCCTTCAAGACCTTTCTTTAAATCTTTGTAGAGAATGTCACAGTAAGCCAAATCGATGGCACCTAAAAGAAAGAAGACAACAATTTATTATTCCATTATTACTGAAAGGGGAAAAGAAGATTGTTTTAGACAATAATTTATTATTCCATTATTACTGAAAGGGGAAAAGAAGATTGTTTTTAAAGAAAGTCCTTTTTTTTTTTTTTTTTTTTTTGTGATTTATGGGTCATACCCGGCAGTGCTCAGGGGTTATTCCTGGCTCTAGGCTCAGAAATTGCTCCTGGCAGGCACGGGGGACCATATGGGACGCCGGGATTCGAACCGATGACCACCTGCATGAAAGGCAAACGCCTTACCTCCATGCTATCTCTCCGGCCCCCCCCCCCTTTTTTTTTGTTTTGTTTTTTGGGCCACACCCAGAGGTGCTCAGGAGTTAATCCTGGCTCTGAGCTCCGAAATCATTCTGGGCAGGCTCGGTGGACGCCAGGGATTAAACCTAGTTCCGTCCCAGGTCTGCTGCGTGCAAGGCAAACGCCCTACCACCGTGCTATCGTTCTGGCCCCAGAAAGTCTATTTTTTCCCCCAAATTTCTAAACTTTATTTATTTATTTATTGATTGGTTTTGGTGCCACACCCAGCGGTGCTCAGAGGTCACTCCTAGCTCTACACTTAGAAATCACCCCTGGCAGGCTGAGGGACCATATGGGATGCTGGGAATTGAACTGGGTCCTTCCTGGGTTGGCTGCATGCAAGGCAAAAGCCCCACCACTGGCCCCACAAAGAAAGTCTTAATATAGCAAAAGTCTTCAAAATCTTTTAGGTACTTTAGCAAATTGGGGTGTACCTTTTTACACTTGAGGAGCACTGAAAACAGGAGAAACATTTCATAGATCACTGAGGCATAAATAAAACCCATTATTCATAATGAGTTATTATAGATCAATAGGAACAACAGTCCTGCTATATAAACCAGGCATCTCATATTATAACTGTAATAAATTTTTACAGACCTGCACCTGTTCATGGACTAGTAGTTGAAATACATAATATTTGTTTCCAACTTCATTTTGACAGTATTTTCAACATTGAATAAGTACATACATCTGAGCCAGGGAAGCGTAGTAGGTTCGCATACATATTTGACAGATAGGAGCCCTGGGTTCAATTCTAGAGACTACATGGTTTCCCAAGGACCCTTGATTAATTTCATCCACCCTAAGAGTAGCCGCTGAGCAGTGTGAGGGTTACTCCCAGCTCAATCTCCACTCCACCCCCTCCAAAATATATACCTTCTGACTTAAACTCCTTTTTCAGAGAAAGTAACTCTGAAATACTTCCACACAAACTAGATACCACATCCACATACAGAAATAAAGCTGTCTACATAGCAGTATTTATTAAAATACGGACAAAAGAAAAAGAGAAATAGTTGCAAATGTATTCATCAGGGGAATGGTTAAATAAATTATGGAATCCCATATTATGACTAAAGCACTATAAGAAAAGAAAAGCAGATCTATTTTATTTATTTTTGGGGTTTTGGGCCACACCTGGCAGCACTTAGGGCTTACTTCAGACTCTTCACTTAGGGATCACTGATAGTAGGCTTGGGGGACCATATGTGGTGCTGAAGATCAAACTCAATTTAGAAGCATGCAAAGCTTTACCTACTGTACTATTAACTCTGGCTCAAAACTTTCAGCTTTTAAAAGTTGAAGGAGTGGGTTTGGAGCCATAGTCCAGTGTGCAGCTCCTTTGTTTTGCATGCGGCTGACCCATGTTTGATCCCCGGCATCCCATATGGTCCCCTGAGCCCTCAAGGAGTGATTCCTGAGTGTAGAATCAGAAATAACCCCTGAGCACCAACAGGTTTGGTGCCCCCTTAAAAAAATAAGTTGCAGGGGCTGGAGACCTAGCTCAAACGGCTGTTTTGAACAATGGAGCCCAGGTTCAAACTCTAGAATTACTGATCCTCAAGAGCAGCCCCAAGGGGGAAAAAAAAAAGTTGAAGTGTCTAATGGCTTATAAAATTTAATTATTAATATCTTTTTTTTTTTTTTTGGTTTTGGGGCCACACCCGGTGGTGCTAAGGGGTTACTCCTGGCTATCTGCTCAGAAATAGCTCCTGGCAGGCACGGGGCACCATATGGGACACCGGGATTCGAACCAACCATCTTAGGTCCTGGGTTGGTTGCTTGCAAGGCAAACGCCGCCGCTGTGCTATCTCTCCGGCCCCTAATTATCAATATCTTTAAATCTTACAAGCTATAAATATGATTTAAAGTAGCAAGATAATTTGTTTATTTTTCCAGGCTTTTTCTCAGATTAATAAAATTCATGTAAACGCTTACCCTTGAAAGAAGCTATTCCCAACTTTGTAATTTGAAAATTATATTTGAATTCTTCGTACTTATTAATAGTGTCCTTTTGTAAAAGTTCTTTTTCTGTTAAAACAGTATCTTTTTGTAGAAGTCCTTTTTCTACCAGGAGTTTAAGTGATTCAATGGTTATTTCCCAGAGACTTTTTTCTTTTAACAAAATCTTCTGCTGAACACCAAAAAAGGTACCGCTCATAAAGTGATATATAGCACCAAGATTTGTTGCAATCTGAAACAATTTAGAAAATCATTGGAGCATTTTCCTTATTTAAGGCATTATATGAATGAATTATTAATCTAAAGAGAAAACTAATTTTCATTATTTGAAAGTTTAACAACAAAATTCAAATAGTTGTACATAGTAGGCCTCCTTACCTATAATTTCACTAGAATTTAGAGTTTTTCAGCTATATGGTCTTTAAATATTATGAGATTTTGACACAGAGAGAGACCACATTTCTATAATTTTCACATAGTATATTATAATTTTCTATAATGATAAAGAGTATTATTGTTACTTATAGATTCAATTTTATAATAAAAGTAAATGATGTATAAGAAAAAAATAGTGTAAATAAGATGCAGTTCTGATTCCAGGAACTTACTGGGATCTTAGGACAGATACTTATAGAAAATAGAAGACTTGGGGCTGGGCAGTGGCGCTAAAGGTAAGGTGCCTACCTTGCCTGCGCTAGCCTTGGACGGACCGCGGTTCGATCCCCTGGTGTCCCATATGGTCCCCCAAGCCAGGAGCAACTTCTGAGCACATAGCCAGGAGTAACCCCTGAGCGTTACCGGGTGTGGCCCCAACCCCCCCCCCAAAAAAAAAATAGAAGACTTGAAATTTCACAATGACATTCTTAAAAAAAATTTTTTTACCTATATACACATTTTTTTGGTTATTTATTTGTCAATTTTTTACGTGAAGCAATTCTTGGGGTTTTTTTTTTTTTTTTGGTCCACACCTGGTAATGCACAGAAGTTATTCCTGGCTCTGTGATTAAGAATCACTCCTAGGGGCCAGAGTGGTGGCACAAGCGGTAAGGCATCTGCCTTGCCCTTGCTAGCTTAGGACAGACCACGGTTCAATCCCCCATTGTCCCATATGGTCCCCCAATCCAGGAGCAATTTCTGAGCACATAGCCAGGAGTAGCCCCTAAGCATCACTGGGTGTGGCCCCAAAACAAAACAAAACAAAAACAAAAAAAAATCACTCCTGGAGGTTTCTGGGGACCATATAGGATGCCAGGGATCAAACCCTGGTTGGCTGTGTGCAAGGCAAATACTTTACCTTTTGTACTCCAGGCCCCTGAAAATTAATTCTTTATTTTGCTTTGTTTTGTTTTTGGATCACACCCGGCAGCACTCAGGGGTTACACCTCGCTCCACGCTCAGAAATCACCCCTGGCAGGCTCGGGGACCATATGGGGAAAATTAATTCTTGACTTTGACACTTGTACTCTATCAAGCATTTAAACATATTAAAATTTACAAATAAGAACTTCTTTATCCAGAGCATACTATTTTGATATATTTACTTCATTTTCATTAAATTAAAAAAGCTTCTAATTTCTTTGGTCATTTTCCCTGATCATGAAATAAAGTGTGCTGCTTAATTTCCAAATAGCTATCTTTCTGAGTTTTTTATTTGGGGGATGTTCACACTTGGCAATGCTCAGGGGTTATTCTTGGGTCTGCACTCAGGAATTATTCCTGGAGAGTTTGGGAACCATATAAAATGCTGGGGATTGGGGCCGGAGATATAGCATGGAGATAAGGCATTTGCCTTGCATGCAGAAGACATCCTGGCATCTCATATGGTCCCCCGAGCCTGCCAGGAGCGATTTCTGAGCATAGAGCCAGGAATAACCCCTGAGTGCTGCCTAGTGTGACCCAAACCCCTTCCCCTCCAAAAAAAAAAAAAAAAAAAAAAAGATGCTGGGGATTGAACCCAGGTCAGTCACAAAAGCAAATGCCCTACCCACTATCCAGTGGTCCTCAAACTATGGCCCGCGGGCCACATATTGTATTTGTATCTGTTTTGTTTCTTCATTGCAAAATAAGATATATGCAGTGTGTATAAGAACTCGTTCATAAGTTTTGTTTTTACTATAGTCAGACCCTCCAATGGTCTGAGGGACAGTGAACTGGACCCCTGTTTAAAAAGTTTGAGGACCCCTGCTAGTATCACTTGGTTTTCCTTATAGTTTTCTACTATTGATATATACTGGAATTCTGCTGTTATTAGTTACCATATGACTTCAATGTTTTTTTTGGTTTTTGGGTCACACCCAGTGATACTCAGGGGTTGCTCCTGGCTATGCGATCAGAAATCGCTCCTGGCTCAGTGGACCATATGGGATGCTGGAGATCAAACTCAGGTCCATCCTGGGTCAGGGTCAGCCATGTACAAGGCAAATGCCCTACTGCTGCGCTATCGCTCTGGCCCTGACTTCAATTTTTTTTTTTTTATAATTTTTAGGCTATTATCTACCTTGTTGATACTGGAAGGAGTATAGAGCAGCAAGGAAATCCCATTTGAATCATATTACAGCAGTATTTAAACCATAACTCACAGAATGATTTTAAATTACTTCTCTTAAAGAGAAGTATTTCTCTTGGGTCTGATAACTTATATAATATATAAAGAACTTAATACACTTTATAATCTCTTGCCTGCCTTTCTTCTTTGGGAAACCTTATTACAGATATCTATTCTAGTACACTATGGACTATATATACCAACTACTAATTAGAACTGTTTCTACACAGTCTTGTAATCCTGCATGCTAATATTATCCCCATATGCCAACTGGCTGAGTCTAAAGAGAAACTGATTGAATTACCCAGGGCATTAGAAGACAGAGTTTTGGGGAAGTAATCATATAAATCTGAGACCTGTTCAAAACTACCTCAGAGTATTTCTATAAATTCATTACCTTGTCCT
This sequence comes from Suncus etruscus, assembly GCF_024139225.1. Classification (NCBI taxonomy): domain Eukaryota; kingdom Metazoa; phylum Chordata; class Mammalia; order Eulipotyphla; family Soricidae; genus Suncus; species Suncus etruscus. The sequence goes on from NC_064863.1 coordinate 72,615,935, forward strand.
AAGTCCTTTTTGGTGCTAGAGAACTACTCCTGCTGGTTTTCAGAAGACCATGAACTGTCAAGAATCAATCAATCAATCAATCAGTCAAATGCAAAGCAAGTGCCTTTACTCCTGTACTCTCTAAGCCTCACAGCTCCCTGGGCTGGTATTTAATCACATACTCCCAGTTTTCCCTATCTGCAGCACAGTCTGGTCTGGCTTCTTCTACTCATTGTCTTTTGCTCAGATTCTTCACCTTTTGGTGGTGCTCTGTGGCTCACTTTGCTGCTCTGTATCCAAGTGACAAAGGGCCAAGGAAGAGAGATCAGGATTCAATACCGGCTTTGCACATGGGAACCCAGGGTCTGATCTCCCACAATGTCTGTGGCCAAGATGGTTTAACTTCTGACGCCTTTTGGGAGAGAGGTGTGCCTCTCCCAAATAAGAAGTATCAAGAGTTAATTTCTATTCTCAGGAAAGAGTTTTCTTACTGCTTTTAAGAGATTTTTGTTGTTGCTATTTTTTTTGGTCACACTTGGTGGTATTCAGGTGTTACTCTTGGCTCTGTGCTCAGGGGACAATATGGGGTGCCAAGGGTTGAACCTGAGTCAGCCATATGTAAGGCAACTGCTCTACCCACAGTATTATGTTTCCAGCCTGTCTTTTCAACTTTAAACAAAATTTTCTTCCTTTAAAAAGGCTATGCTAGGGGCCGGGCGGTGGCGCTAAAGGTAAGGTGCCTGCCTTGCCTGCGCTAGCCTTGGACGGACCGCGGTTCGATCCCCCGGTGTCCCATATGGTCCCCCAAGCCAGGAGCAACTTCTGAGCACATAGCCAGGAGTAACCCCTGAGCGTTACCGGGTGTGGCCCAAAAACAAAAACGAAAAAAAAAAAAAAAAAAAAAAAGGCTATGCTGATCTCATTAATGTTTATAGAATACTGGAACAGATATGGGAATACTGCTAAACCTCAGTTTGAACAATGGCAGAGATGCCAAAGTATTCCATAGCACTCCTTAGTATCTACCAAAGTTTCTTATTGGTATGGATGGTTACTCAGCTATGATGCTGAGTTTTCATGCTTACTATACGCTGAAAGGACTAAAAATGCAGATATGTCTAGCTTCAAAAATATATGATTGCACATGTGATCCTTTTCTGCATTACATGAAAAGTTAACATTTCTTTTTCACATCTTATAGTTCTCACTCTCAGGTTATATTACTATTAGACTTAAAAGACAAAAGTACCTTCAAACCAACCAAAGAGAGAAACAAACTTTGAATTCCCTTGGTGAAATCTTGAACAAGATGGCTATAACAGTTTTCCATTGGTCTGTGTATTAATTCCAATACCTAAAAAAAGTTAAAGTGATATAACTGTTATAAAAGATAAATTGCATTTCAAATAAAGATTTTACATTCTGCTTACATTTTGTAAAGGCAGGGGAGAAAATAAATAAATAACAGAGAATAGGGATTTTTAGCTGGTACGCCAAAATTCTAAGAAAAGCCATTGGTTCTTCCAAGTTCATTTCGGCACTATTCAGGGTAGCCAAAATCAAGAAACAATCTAAGTGTCCAAGAACAAATGACTGAATAAAGAAATTGTGGTACATATACATGATGGAATGCTATATGACTATAAGAAAAGAAGAATTCATGCAATTCATTCTAAGTAGATAGACATGGAGAGGATCATGCTGAGTCAAGTCAGCCAGGGAACAGACAGAAGGATATCCCTCATATATGGGTTATAAAGGAACATAGTAAGAGAATATGGCTGAAAAAATGGCTAAAGGCAATGAACATGAGATTTGATCTACATAAGTGAGACTCAGGTTGAAGAAACCAGGCACTCTGGTAAAGGGTGTGGAGTTAGAAAGTTGTATGTATGAAATCTATCATTAACAATATTATAGATCATGGTGACCAAAATAAAATTGAAAATATTTAGCTGGTAGGGGCTGGAGAGATATAATGAGGTAATGCTCTTGCTTTGCAAGTGGCTTACTCCAATTCAGTTGCCAGTACTAAGTATGGTCCTCTGAGCACCACCATATATGCCCTGAGCACAGAACACTAGCAGGTTTACCCATTCCCCACCTCTACCCCATATAACTTAGCAGGTATCTTCATGAAAATAAAATATATTATGAAAATTATATATATATTTTTAATATAATTTTTATTTTGATCATAGTGGCTTACATATTGTTGACAATAATATTTTAGGTACATATTTACATAAAATCAGGGGGGATTCCCATCACCAAATTGTCCTCCCTACACCTCCGTTTTTGTCCTACCTCCCATTTCCTCTTCCCTCACCCCCAGGGCGGCTAGAATATGTGGTCCCCTCTGTATCTAACCTACTACTTAGTAGTCTTGCACCTGTTTGGTCTTGATGCCTCCCTTATTTCCCCCTCTAACTGGAGGCAGGACTAGCTAGTTCAAGTTGCGTGGTTTTGCCTGAAAAAGAGAAAATAAATAAACTGGGGTAAGAGTCTAATACCCTGAAAATGGGCGGAATCCTTCTAGAGGCTCTCATCATCGATTTGGGGGATGAAGGGGAAAAAGGAGGTGAAACACTCCACCAGTACCAAAAGAAGTGTCAAATATCCAGTGAGGACTCCAGCTATATCGATAAGCACCACAAAAAACAAACAAAAAACAAAACAAACAAAAACAAATATTATTATTATTATATTATCAATAAATATTAATAAATAATTAAATAAATATTAATAAATAATTTAAAATATTTAAAAAATAATGCCTAGGGGCCGGTGAGGTGGCGCTAGAGGTAAGGTGTCTGCCTTGCAAGTGCTAGCCAAGGAAGGACCGCGGTGCGATCCCCCAGCGTGCCATATGGTCCCCCAAGCCAGGGGCAATTTCTGAGCGCTTAGCCAGGAGTAACCCCTGAGCATCAAACGGGTGTGGCCCCAAAAACCAAAAAAAAAAAAAAAATAATAATAATGCCTAAAATGCAAACATATTTAAATAATTTCCCTAATGTTTATCCATAGAAGATGTACCTAAAAGATTATTGTTTTTTTGTTGCTGTTGTTGTTTTTGGGAGACTCCCGGTGATGCTCAGGGCTACTTGTGGCTATGCGCTCAGAAATCACTCCTGACTAGGGGGACCATATGGGACGCCCGAGATCGAACCAGGTCCGTCCTGGATCTGCCACGTGCAAGGCAAACAGCCTACTGCTGTGCTAAAGCGCCAGCCCCAGATTATTGATAATTTTTGAAAGAGGATCTCATAAAAGGAGCAGAGAAAAGACCAAGAAAAAGACAGAGAGGGGCTGAAACAATAAATGGGTGTTGCCCAAACACCCCCAAAAAGAAAAGACAGGAACTGGGAAATTACTTCCTCAGGTTTTTATGTTTTTTGCTTTTTTTTTTTGGTTTTTGGGTCATACCTGGTGGCGCTCAGGGTCTGTCCTTGGCTAGCACTTGCAAGGCAGATGCCTTACCTCTAGCACCACCGCTCCTGCCCCAACTTCCTGAGTTGTAACAATTTTTTAATTCTTTTTTTTTTTTTTTTTCCTGGGAGGGCACATCATCTACAACTGCTCAGAGCTTACTCCTGACTTGATACTCATGGCAGGGTTTGCAGACCATAGGTGGTACCTAGGATCAAAACCAGGTTGGCTGTATTCAAGGTAATTGCCCTTCTACTCTAAAATCTCTGATCCTGAGACCCTGAGTTATGTCCTATCATACTGTATCTCTCCTTTATCCCTGGAAAGCCAGGTGCATTACTGAGGCCTAAGTACTACTGGGGTGATTGTACTCAGAGAAGATAGGGGATAGATGGAAAGATAGTACAGTGGGGCAGGGTAATTTCATGAGGCTGTTCCAGGTTCAATGCCCAGCACCATGGTCCCCAGAGCCAAGTGACTCCTGAACGCACAACCAGGAATAAGGGAGGAGAAAGTGAAGGAGGTGAAAGGAAGGAGAAAAGTTGTCATCAACCAGATAATTACCTGTTGTTTGTCTTTTTCTTGCAATATAAGGATACTCTCCCCAACAGCATCTATTCCAGCACGGCCAGCTCTGCCAACCATCTGTTTATACTGGTTCCTCTTTAAAAATTCCTTTGCAACATAGGGGGCTCTTAAAATAACTCTATGAAATTAATCAAATAAAATTTGGTGATAGTGCCTACTGTTTTTCAATTTAAATCAAGGTTTTATTTTATTATATTATTTATTTTGTCAGGCTGAGATTGAACTCATAGCCTCTCACATTTAAGTCAAGTTCTCTACTGTTAAGCTACATCCCTGGACCCCCTCCCCCCCATAGCATCACATTTTAAAACTATTGTGGGGGGGGAGGGTTGGACCATATCCACCAGTGATCAGGAGTTATCCCTGCTTCTGTGCTCGAAATTCACTCCTGGGCCGGAGAGATAGCATGGAGGTAAGGTGTTTGCCTTGCATACAGAAGGTCTTTGGTTCGAATCCCGGCATCCCATATGGCCCCCTGAGCCTGCAGGGAGCAATTTCTGAGTGTAGAGCCAGCAATAACCCCTGAATGCCACCGGTGTGACCCAAAAACCAAAAAGAAAAAAAAAAAAACAAGAAATTCACTCCTGGCAGGCTCAGGGGACCATATGGGATGACAGGACGATAACTTGGGTCTGCCATGTGCAAGGAAAATGCCCTAACTGCTGTGCTATTGCTCTAGCCCCATTTAAAACTTTTAATTTTATCATCTCTTTCCAATATCAAACTCAATGACATTAATTGATTATAATAGGTAACTACTATTTCCCAAGAATATCTGAGTTTTAAGTTTTTTATGTATATTATTTGTAACTCTTAGAAACCTCTTGCTTATGAAATTTGCTTATATTTGTTTTTACAAAAGCATAGATTAATGGCTTGCCTTTCTCCTTAATAAATCTCAACAGATAGCTAAGTTTCTAGACACTTGAAGAAGATTAGTGACATAAAAATTAAATGTTCAAGGCCAGAGTGATACTCTACAGGTAGGGTATATGCATAACATGAAGCTGAGTTGGGCTCCATTTCAACATCTCATATGGTGTCCTGGGCACCGACAGGAATAATTTCTAAGTGCAAAGCCAGGAGTAAACCCTGAACACCACTAGGTGTGGTCCAAAAAAATAAAAAGAAAAAGGGGAATGGAAAAAAAGAACATGCAAAAAAACCCAAGTTTGACAGAAAAAAATTACTTTTACTGGCAGTGTTGGGAGAAGGCGGTCAAAGCCAGCTGCTATGCAAACTCTACCACTGAACCATGACCAGTCCACAGAAGATTTCCACAGTAAATGATAGAATATATTATATTCATAACATGAGAGCATATATTATAAAAACAACAATAATAACAAAAGGGTTTTTTTGAAATTACAAAAACAAATTGACCCTATCTAAAGTAAAAACACTACAAATTTATCTAAAAAACAGAAAGGCAAATATAATTAATAGTTATAGTTAAAAAATTTTTTTTGCTCTAGGCCATTTTACAGGCAGACAAACAGCCCAGTTCCACAACTAATTTGGAAAGAACATGATGCCACCAAATCTTCCCAAGTAGAAAGGTGGTGGCTGACAACTCTGAGGCCTTCTTGGAATGGGAGCAGACAGATTCCCCTTTCTGCCCGAGGGCACAGTAGTTGGAAGTCATACCTGACGTTTTTAGACACAGAAACAGCCCAGCTCCATGACTGAACTTCATCACACTGCAAAACAACCAAATTATTCCAATTCTATAGCGCCTGTACCTTGAAGCTGTACAATACCTCCTAATTTTAGTACTGTCAGCCCAGTAGGATCACAGCAAATCTAAGATCACACAGAGGCTCAACTAGCACTAAACACAACACAATAAACCCTTAGACAATGAATTTAGCAACACCATTGAGAGACAGAACAATTACCACAGGGGGTTGGAGTTATAGCACAGTGGTAGGACATTTGCCTTGCATATGGCTGACCCGGAACAGACCCAGCTTTGATTCCTGGAATCCCATATGGTTCCCAGGAGCAATTTCTGAGCGAAGAGCCAGGAATAAACCTGACCATTGCTGGCTGTGGCCCCAAATACAATAAAACGAAAAGAACAATTATCACATATTGACTTTCATTGATCTACGTTTTGATAATTCTATTTGCCTTTGTATTCTAACAAAATATATAAAGTAAATTTGTTTGTTATTTCCCTGCAACTTGGGAACTGAGATTTTCTGTGCCTGGCCCGGTTACTCAACACTTACCTTCGAGCTGGTAGGTTGACTCCGGCTGCTAGCGTGGATGTGCAAGTGAAGAGGCATAGAGTGCCAGAGGAGTAAGCCTCCTCCAAGAGTTTCCGCTCATCATTCGTTAAGCCGCTGTGGTGATAGGCAACTCCAAATGGAATGGTGCGTTTCAAAATGGGACACAGATGGCCACTGCTGATAGTCTTCAAGTTCTGCAGCACCTCAGACTTCTCTGTTTCTCTGTGTTTCAGATAATCCCTAGGATAAAAGAGCTGTTAGAAATATGGACCTTAAAAAAAAAAAAAAAAATATATATATATATATATATACATATATATATATGTATATATATATTATGGCCCTTAAAAAAATATGGCCCTTGATCTTATAGCACCCAAATACTTTTATCACAATCATTTTATTTTTTATTTTTTATTTTTTTTTTGGTTTTTGGGCCACACCCATTTGACGCTCAGGGGTTACTCCTGGCTATGCACTCAGAAGTCGCTCCTGGCTTGGGGGACCATATGGGACGCCGGGGGATCGAACCGCGGTCCGTCCTAGGCTAGCGCAGGCAAGGCAGGCACCTTACCTCCAGCGCCACCGCCCGGCCCCACAATCATTTTATTAGAGAATATAAGTCTTGTTTCGAAAGAAACTGTTACTTCTACATCAATATATAGATACATTGAATATATATTTAAGTATATGAAATGGACTTAGATTTTTTATTTCATTAACTATTAGTATCTCTTTAATTTTATGTGGAAGAAAGTCTGGTAAAAATCTTGTATCACCATAACCCGTATATACACCAATTTATAAGTGATTCATAGTGAAAGCTCATTTTTGTTCTTTTGTTTTTGTTTTGGGGCAATCCCAGTGCTGCTCAGTGAATATGGTTGCTTTTGAGCCTGGGATCCCCACATACATACAAAACACATGCTTTGAAATACTATGATTCATCTCCCCAAAGCCCTCTTTTTTGCTGTCTCAGAACTAAATCGAGGTTGCATGCAAGTAAGGCATATACTCTGCTTCTAAGCCACATCCCCAGCCCTCATTTCTGAACTTGTTATGACTCCAGAGATTCCAAATTTAGACCTTGCTAGATGTTACAATTACAATTGTAATTGCAAAAGTATTACAGTTTTTAGAGAACTTTCTTCTCTGAAGATACATATATTATTAAATAATATATATGTATTATTAAAAAAAAATAGGGGCCGGAGAGATAGCACAGCGGTAAGGCATTTGCCTTAGGCGCAGAAGGATGGTGGCTCGAATCCCGGCATCCCATAGGGTCCCCCGAGCCTGCCAGGAGCAATTTCTGAGAATAGAGCCAGGAGTAACCCCTGAGCGTTCCCGGGTGTGACCGCAAAACCAAAATAAATAAATAAATAAAATATATTTAACACTATTTAAACACTATTAGTTTAGAAGTGTTGGTAATATTCTATAATGTCTTCATATCGAGAAGAATTTATTATTATTATTATTATTGTTTTTGGGCCACACTGGCTGCTTGCAGTGGTTATTTCTGGCTATGCACTCAGAAATCACTCCTGGCAGGCTCAGAGGATCATATGGGATGCTAGCGATCAAGCTTAGGTTGGCCATGTACAAGGCAAATGCTGTACCCACTGCGCTCTCTCTCTCTCTGGGCCCAGCATTTGTTATTTTAAAATGCTTTTTGTACAAAGAAGAAAAGCAAAACTAATCTCAAATGTAAACTGGCTGTAAAGAACTAAGTATCAGTAGTAAACAAATATAATCCAAGACACTGCTTCTTTTCTTTTCACCTTTTTTTTCTTCCAGTTTTTGGTTTTTGGAACCATACCAGGTGGTGCTCAGGTGTTACTTCTGACTCTGAATTCAGGAATCACTCCTGGAGGTGCTTGGGGGACCATAAAGGAAGCCATGGATCGAACCTGGTTGGCCAGATGCAAGGCAAACGCTCTCCCCATTGTGCTATCTCTCTGGCGTCAAGACCTCGCTTCTTTTTTTTTTGGTTTTTGGGTCACACCCAGCAGTGCTCCAGGGTTACTCCTGACTATGTGACAAAAACAAAAACCAAAAATGAAAAAAAAAAAGAAAAAAAACAAAAGAAGAAATCGCTCCTGGCAGGCTCGGGGAACCATATGGAATGCCGGGATTCGAACCACCGTCCTTCTGCATGCAAGGCAAAGACCCTGCCTCGTGCCATCTGTCTGGCCTCATGACCTCTCTTCCTGAGCTAGGTTGTGACCCCACACAGGGTCACATAACTGGATGTAGGAGAGACGTGAAAAAATGTAGAAAGAGTAAAAAGCATGCAATGATAAACTAAAAACCAAATACATAATTAATCTAAAGTATATCTGGCAGAACTCACGACTAGTGCATTTAGGGGGAGGCACACCCGGCAGTGTTCAGGGGTTACTCCTAGTTCTGTGCTCAGAAATAGCTTCTGGCAGGTTCAGGGGACCATATGGGATGCAGGGGGATCGAACTGTGTCTATCCTGGGTCAGTCACATGCAAGGCAAACGTCCTATTGCTGTGCTACCACAAACTGGACCCTACAACTGCATTTTTTTTTCTACTACTGCATTTTATTGGGAAAAAAAGAAGTAGCTTTGTAAAACATTTAAGAAGGCCTAATCTCCCTCAAAAATAAAAAAGGCCTAATCTAAGATATAAATAGAAAGATAAAATTAGACAACAAAATATTTTTAAAAGATTGACATACTTGCTTAAAAATTTGCATATCATTTCTGCTACATTTTCACAGTTCTTCTTAGTGGGACAAAATACCAAACAGGAATACTTGGGAATAACTTCTGTCACCAATGCTACCAAGTGATCAGGATCCATCCTTTTCAGGGTATCAGAATACTGTATAACAAGATGTAGGAACAAGGTGGTTAGCAATCAAGAAAGCCTGCTACTTCACCAGTGTGCTTTATAAAGGTAAGTAGGGGCTGGAGCGGTGGCACAAGCAGTAAGGCATCTGCCTTGCCCACGCTAGCCTAGGATGGACCATGGTTCGATTCCCCGGTATGGTCCCCCAAGCCAGGAGCAATTTCTGAGCACAGAGCCAGGAGTAACCCCTGAGCGTCACCAGGTGTGTTCCAAAAACCAAAAAAAAAAAAGTAAGTAATTTTTTTTTTTATTTTTGTTTTTGGGCCACACCCAGTGAAACACAGGGGTTACTCCTGGCTCTGCACTCAGAAATTGCTCCTGGGGCCAGAGAGATAGCATGGAGGTAAGGCGCTTACCTTGCATGCAGAAGGATAGAGGTTCGAATCTCGGCATCCCATATGGTCTCCTGAGCCTGCCAGGAGCGATTTCTGAGCATAAACTGAGTGCTGCCGGGTGAACCCAAAAGCAAAAAAAAAAAAAAAAAAAAAAAAAAAAAAATCTCTCCTAGCTTGGGGGACAATATGGGCCGCTGAGGATCAAACCCAGGTCTGTCGTGGGTCAGCCGTGTGAAAAGCAAACGCCCTACTGTGGAGCTATTGCTCTGGCCCCAAAGGTAAGTAATTCTTAACTTCTCATTAAACCTGAATATTTAAAAGAAAAGATGAAACCTTTACTAATTTCAAACTATGTCCCTGTTTTCTCTTAGGTTATTAAGCTTTGTTGTGTATTTCACTATTAAAAAGGAAAAAAGAAAAGAACAGAAAGAAATCAAAGAAATCAATGACATCAAACCAGTACCTTTTTTGAGGTTCCCATAAGCCCCAAGTATCAGCTATTTCTCAAAAAATCAAAACTACCCATGATCCCATGTCAATCTACTGTGATCCTCCAGGGATCTGGAGTATTCATGCTAAAAAGTAATTAATTTACCTTGTGATCAAGGACGCGTGAGAAAGTAATGCCATTCTCAGCTTTGCTGTCAATCTTATATATTGTATCATTTATCTTCAGATATTCTTTCAATTCAACCTTGAATTAAAGGAACATTTTAATGAACTTCATATATAATTTCTACTTTCAGAATTTTCAGGTCTGTAAAATGTTGTAAGAAGTGACAGCTACATAGGCCAGAGAGAAAGCTCAACAAGCTGAGCATTTACTTTGCAGAAGACTTGGACTCTGTCCCCAGCACAGCTTCTTTCTCTGGGCATCGCTGGTTTTTGGGCCATACCAGGTGGCGCTCAGAGGTTACTCCTAGCTCTACACTCAGAAGTCGCCACAGGCAGGCTGGGGACCATATGGGATGCCAGGAATCAAATTGGGTCTCTCCCGGGTCAGACGCATGCAAGGCAAACGCCCCACTGGGGTGCTATCTCTCTGGCCCCTAAATAATATTCTTCAGATAAACGCAGCACATGATAAGCCCTCACATTGCTACTCTGTTTTAGCTATTACAAATAATGTTGCAGTAGGCTGTCCTCCCCATAGCTTTCTCTCCTTCCTCCTGGACCCCAGGGCTATCCCTGGTCACCTGCCCAGGATGCTAGTAAGGTGGTGCAGGGAGGAGTTTAAAAGTGCCTGAGGGACCATATGGGCTGCCAAAACTGAACCTGGGTTAGGAGTTTAAAAGTGCCTGAGGGACCATATGGGCTGCCAAAACCGAACCTGGCTTAGCTGTGTGCAAGGCAAGTACCCTCTGTACTATATTATCTCTCTGGCCCCATTGGTGGTATGTTTCAGTGCTCTTTGTTTTGATGCTTGGAGGTTACTCCTGGCAATGCTAGTAGTAGAACAAATCAGAAAAAAACCCAGATGCCATTGTAAAGTATTTGTATATTATATATATATATATATATATATATATATCTCTGTATATATATATATCTGTATATATATATATATAAAGTATATATGTGTGCTTATATGTATATGCAAATTATATATGCCCAGGTGTCAGAGAATAAACCAAGGATGCCATATGCAAAGTATGCCCACAGCCCTTTGAGGCATCTCCTTTGCCCTACCTTAATCTTGTTCATCTTTGGGCCATACCCAGTTGTGCTCAGGGCTTACTCCTGGTTGTGTGCTCAGAGATCACTCCTGGAGGTGCACAGGGCCCAAACCAGGGTTAGCCCATGCAAAGCAAACATACTACCTGCTATACTATCACTCTAGTTCTTCTTAAGTTTCTTAAGGTACATTTTCAAAATGGCTATACCAATCAATGCACATTGTTATCATCAATGTATGAGAGTTCATTTGGCTCTTCACTCTTCACCTGAGACTAGCTTACATGTTAAACTATTGTAGATCTTACTGTGTTCTAAACTTGTTTCTCTGATAAATTCCTTTTCATGTTTCTGTGGGCATGTGTATGTCCTTTAGAGAAAAGTTTCCATTCTACCCAATTTCTATATTTTTTGGTTATAGTTATTGTCATCATTTGCTGTGCAAGATTCTTTCAATTTCATTTAGTCCTAATTATTACTTTTTATTTTATATATTTTTTGGTTTGGGGGTCATATATGACTATGCCTAGGGTATCATACATGGAGCCAGAAATTGAATTTGGTTCAACTAAATAAGAGGCAAGCACCTTACCCATTATATCTCTCCAGTCCCTGATCATTTAACTTTCATTTCCCTTGCTGTTGTGATGAGTCCCCAAATATCATAGAATATTTTATCTGTTAATTTCTCTATACTTTATATATCAATCAATATACTAAATTTAAAAAAAGAAAGGCAAAATTAAATAAAAATATTGATTCCAAGAAGGCATTTGACAAAATACAGCACACTCACAGGTTCATAAACACCCAATACAGTGGAAAGGAAAGAAAATGTTCTGCATGATAAAGGTATAAACTATAATCCCACAGCTAATCACACATGATGGTTAAAAATGGAAAGTTTGGGGCCAAAGAGATAGTACAGTGGGTAGGGCACCTGTCTTGCATGTGGCCAACCAGAGGTGAATCCCATATGATCCTGAAGCATGTCAGGAATGATGCCTGAGTGCAAAGCCAGGAGTAAGTCATGAGCATCACTGGTGTGGCAGAAAAACCAACCAACCAAACAAAAAAAAAGCTTTCTTTTTTGGTGGAACATGGGGCTTATACTGATGGTATTTGGGTAACCTTGTAGCATGCATGTAAAACACTCATTCCATTCTTTTGAGGCATCTCCTTGGCCCAAGAGCAGTCAGCTCAGCACTATTCTCTAGTCCCTCACCCCATATTGCTGGAAATTGAACTCAGGACCTCATTCGTAAAAAGCAAGTGATCTACATCCTGAGCTATATTTGAGCTACATACCTGATCTTGAAAATGGTTTTTCTGGGGCCGGGCGGTGGCGCTAGAGGTAAGGTGCCTGCCTTGCCTGCACTAGCCTAGGACGGACCGCGGTTCGATCCCCCGGCGTCCCATATGGTCCCCCAAGCCAGGAGCGACTTCTGAGCGCATAGCCAGGAGTAACCCCTGAGCGTCACCGGGTGTGGCCCAAAAACAAAAAAAAAAAAAACCAAAAAAACAAACAAACAAAAAAAGAAAATGGTTTTTCTTTAAAATCAGGAGCAAGTGTTTTGTTTGCCTTGCATGCAGCTGACCCAAAACAGAGCTTGGTTCAATCTCTGGCATCCCATATGGTCCCCCAAGCTAGGAGCGATATCTGAGCTCATAGCCAGGAATAGCCCCTGAGCGTCACCGGGTGTGGCCCAAAAACCAGAAAAAAAAAAATCAGGAACAAGTTATAAGGCTTCTACTTTTTAAGTTTGTAATATGGATCTTTATTTATTTATTTATTTTGGATTTTTTGTTTTTGGGTTAGACCTGGCGGTGCTCAGGAGGTACTCCTGACTGCACTCAGAAATTGTTCCTGGCTGGGTTCAGGCATCATATAGGATGCCAGGTTTCAAGCCACTGTCTGTCCTGGATCAGCTGCAGGCAAGGCAAATGACCTACTGCTATGCTATCTTTCCGGCCCCTGCAACATGGATCGTCGCCAGAGCAGTTACATAACAATAAAAAAGGAAAACCCAGTCAGCGTTCAGCGGTTACTCTTACCCCTGGCTCTGTGACTCAGAAATTGCTCCTGGAAGGCTCAGGGGGCCATATGGGATGCCAGAAATCAAACCAGGGCTCGTCTGGGATTTGACATGTGCAAGGCAGACGCCCTACTGCTGTTCTATCACTCCAGCCCACATTTGCTGATATTTCATTTGTGATAAGAGTATAAAAGTCTGGGGCTGGAGAGATAGCATGAAGGTAAGGCCTTCCATGCAGAAGGAAGGTGGTTCGAATCCCAGCATTCCATATGGTCCTCCGAGCCTGCCAGGAGCGATTTCTGAGCGTAGAGCCAGGAGTAACCCCTGAGCGCTGCCGGGTGTAACCCAAGAACAAACAAACAAACCAAAAAGATTATAAAAGTCTACACAATGACATTTCTGAATGAAAAATGAAGAATCTCTTCATAAAATGGTTTTGGGAGAGCATGGCAAATGAAGCTGAACTATTCTTAAACATCAAATACAGAAAATCAATTCAAAATGGATTAAAGATCTAGGAATACGACCCCCTAGTCATAAAATACATATATGATAACATAAGCAAAATGTTTTTCATTGCATTTTCTAAAGCTTTTCTCTTTAGATCAAAATAGAGTTATACCCTTGAAGAAATAATTCTCAACTGGATAGTCATATATCTAAAAGGAAATGAGATGAGAGGTATAGTCTAGATTGAAAAGGCAGTACAGGAAAGAAGGACCCCAGTTTGCAGCTGACCCCAATTTTAACTCCAACATTGCATTGGTTTCCCCATGTAGGACCAGGGATCACTCCTGAGCACAAAGCCAAGAACAGCCTGACAGCTCTGCCAGGAATAGACCAAAAAGATGGCATATAACAAATAAACACAAGCATGCCTTAGGTACATACTGGTCTAAATTGACTGGTGTAATATTCTGCTTGAAGGAACTCTTGTAGGTCTTCAACATTGTTCAATGTTGCACTCATACCAATAATTTGAGTTGTTTCTAAAAAAACGAGGAAAACGGGTTAAACATCATACCATACCATAACATTTTTTTTTCATTTTTGGAGCCATAACCAGCAGTGCTCAGGGGTTACTTCTGGCTTTGTGCTCAGAAATCACTCAGATTTGGGGGGGGGGGGGGGCATATGGGATGCCAGGGATTGAACTCAGGTTGGCCATGTGCAGGGCAAATGCCCTAGCTGCTATCTATCTATCTGCTACCTTCTATTGATCCATCCACTATAATATAATTTTAAGCAACCTTTTGTTCTGTTCTTCCTGAGTGATTTGGAGAAAGGGACAGGGAAGAGGTAAGTAAAATACAAAGATAGAGATTAAGAAAGAGGTGAATTATGTGCTTGGGAACACATACTCAGAAAATGGAGAATAATGACATAGGATGTTCATAAATATAGATCTCATTAATCTTCACAATTCATTTAACAACTTAAAAGCTGAAAGGGGGGGTCTGAAAGATGGCCCAATGGCTAAAATGTCTGTCTTATAAGCATGCAATTATAAATTCAATAAACAGTGCCACCTACATGTCCCAAGAATCATGTCCTAACCATTCTATTGTCTGGAACCCCTTGATTCCTGAGTACACTTTCCTGGATAAAGCCAGGTGTGTTGTGTATGTGTGTGCAGGTGTGTGTGTGTGTGTGTGTGTGTGTGTGTGTGTGTGTGTGTGTACTTTCCTGGATGAAGCCAGGTATGTGTGTGCGTACGCAAACCCTACAACCAGAGAACCACAGCCAAGTATGCAAGCACCATACAAAGTCTCTGCAACTTCTAGTCATCACCATGGAAAAAAAAGGAGAAAAATACTTAAAATCTGATGTTCGAGCTGGAAAACAAATGTAGGAACTCCGGAGATAGCTCAAAGGATTAAAGCGAATGCTTTAGGAATTCAATGGTTCAACTGAGTCTGCATGGTCCGCTGAGAATTGCCAAGAGCAACCTCTGAGCTGAGTCCGATGGGACCTACTCAAATCAAACCAAAGAAATAAAAAAGATGGGGGCTGGAGAGATAAAACAGCAGTAAGGCATTTGCCTTAGATGCAGAAGGACGGTGGTTTGAATCCTGGCATCCCATATGGTCCCCAAGCCTGCCGGGAGTGATTTCTGTGCATGGAGCCAGGAGTAATCCCTGAGTGCTGCCGGGTGTGACCCAAAAACCAAAAGAAATAAAATAAAATAAAAATAATAAAAAATAAATAAATAAAGATATGATAGAAATCTTAACACTAGGTCTAGGTTATATAATCTAGCTAGTAATTGAATTAAATTGATGTAACCTCTAGGTTATTAATTAGCAACTGCATTTGAAAAATACTTACTACTAGTGTAGAGGATTTTTGCTAAAGTCATTTCAAGTATAGCTCCACGACTTCCTTCACCAATCATGTGCAACTTTAAAAAGAAAAAGGAAGAAAGTAAATCTGCACGCAATATGAAACAGGGGCATATTGGTATGACATGAAGTAATACTTGCGATATAACTCAAATATAACTCTAGATAGAGCAGCTAGAGTATATGCATTACTTCATGATTACTTATCAAAATTTAGAGTAATAATAATTTATAATAGTTAATAGTATTATAAATCTGAATACACACATATAACTACTTGCATTTCAAGAAACAGTTGACATAACAGGAATTTAAGATTATCAAGCCTGAAAAGTCTTTACCTGTACTGTCTAATACCTAATTAGTCTCACAGAGATCTAACTAGATCCACACAATAATAAAGCTTAGAATTAGAAGAGTATTGACAGATTACAAAAGCAGCAACCAACCTCATCTACAACAACCAGACCCAGACAGTTGATCCTTTCAGTTTCAATCAAGGAGTTCACCAGACTATGTCCCTTTTCAATAGTGGCAATATAAAGCGACTTCTTTTCTCTTCTTTTAACTGGAGGAAATCTTCCTTTGCTTCCAGCATATTCTTCAACAAAAAATCCCAACTCTATACCAAAACTGGACAAACCTGAAATCTAGAACAGTAATAAACACAAATACTATTAAGGATCCATGAGGCTTTAAAAAAAAAGTGATGTCCAGAATGATAATACAGTGAGTAGGGTATTTGCTTTATACATAGCTGACCTAGGTTTAATTCCTTGTGTCCCATATGGTCCTGAGCCTGAACAGTGATTCCTGGGTACAAAATCAGGAGCAATCCCTGACTACCAGAGTATGACCCCAAAACAAGACAATCTCAGAATTTAATAAAACTTAACTTAAATACATAAGGACTATGTGTTGACTTTTGAAAAATGAATGTAAATTTTTATTTTTAATTTTGGTTTAGGGCCACATCCAGGGTGCTCAGAGTTTACTACTCTTAGATCTACACTCAGGGATCACTCCTGGCAGGCATGGGGACTGCATGAGAATGAACCTTGGGTTGGCCACGTACAAGGCAGGTGTTCTACTTTCTGTACTACTGCTGTGGCCCCTGGATAACTTTTATTTTTATTTATTAATTCCAGTTTTGGGGTTACCTCTTGTAGTGCTTAGGAAATCATAGACTTCTGGGAACTGAACCTGGCTGAAAGTGTGCACTATATGCTCCAGCCCTGGGCCCTAAACTAACTTTTAAGCTATTGAATGTGTGGGTTGGGGTGATAGCACAGTGGTAGGGCATTTGCCTTGCATGCAGCTGACCCAGGATGTTTAATCTCTAGCATCCCATCCCATATGGTCTCCTGAGCCTACCAGAAGCAATTTCTGAGTGCAGAGCCTGAAGTAACATCTGAGCGCCTCCAGGTGTGCCCAAAAACCAACTAGCCAATCAAACATAGAAATAAAAAACTACAGAATGTGAATAATAAATTTTGAATATTTCTACTGATTAATAATAAAAAAAAAAACCAGTGGCCAGAGTGATAGCACAGCAGTAAGGCGTTTGCCTTGCATGCATCTGATCCAGGATAGACCTTGGTTAATCCCCAGAGTCCCATATGGTCCCCCAAGCCAGGAACAATTTCTGAGTGCATAGCCAGGAGTAACCCCTGATCATCACAGGGTGTGGCCCCAAAACAAACAAACAAACAAGCAAAAAACAAAACTAATTCAGAATAATTCATTTGCAGGCAAAATAGTTGGTTTGCTTTGAGCTTGAAAAAGCTGGCTAAGTATTAACACGGTACTTAAAATAGCTAAATACATCATTTTAGGGGATAATATCTTCAACAAGTAATTAGTATTTGAAGATATTTTTTCAGTAAGTATCAATCCTACAGTGCTTTTGCACATCCTTAAAAACACTTTTTCCATTAAGTCCTCTTCTCCACAAAAAGCTGTTTTGTACTTATTTACTCACTAGTTTTTCTCTTTAGTTTCAAAACATTAGAAAATATCCGTTAAAAAATATCAAACCTTTTCTTGGACAATTGCCACATATGGGAGAATCATTAAAACATCTTTCCGATGGCACAGCAATTCTTGGAGCATTAATATCTCAGCCACAAGGGTTTTTCCACCACTTGTTGGTAATGAATATATTAAATTTTTTCTTTCTTGCACAGAATCCAATGTTAAGCATGTATGCTGCCATTCTGTGGAATTAAAAACAAAGTATTATTTTTCCTCCTCTACAATCTCAGTTCCATCTATCTTCTCTTAATAAATGTAATTAACACTAATGATAAGGCCAAAAATCTTTGTGTGATTTGCAGTCTATGAGTGTATAAGTTAGGGGTGCAGGCAATGAGTACATAATTAAAAGTTACAGGGACCAACAACATGCTACTGAATTAAAGACACCATTAGTGGAATAGAGCTGAAAATCTAGAGAGATTCTTAGATATATAGACAATTAATCTATGATAAAGGAACAAAAATATGAAGTTGAGCAAGGAAAGTCTCTTCAATAAATGGCGCTGGAAATACAGGTCAGCCACATGCAAAAAATGAACTTCGACCTCTTTCTAATGCAATGCACAAAAATCAAATCAAGGGGCTGGAGCGATGGCACAATTAGTAAGGCGTCTGCCTTGCCCGAACTAGCCTAGGACGGACCGCGGTTCAATCCCCTCGAGTCCCCTATAGTCCCCCAAGCCAGGAGCAATTTCTGAGTGCATAGCCAGGAGTAACTCCTGAGTATCACCGGGTGTGGCCCAAAAACAAAAACAAAAAAGTCAAATTAAATGGAATACAATTATCAGACCTGAATTCATAAAGTACATAAAGAAAAACATGGCAAAATTCTCCATGACACTGAAGCTAGAGTATTTAATTCAACAGCATTTTCTAATTTTGTTTTGGTTTTTGGGCCACACCTGGTGGTGCTCAGGGGTTACTCCTAGCTCTGTGCTCAGAAATCATTCCTGGCAAGCTCGGGGGATCATATGGAATGCTACGGATCGAACCCAGGTTCCCAGGCCTGCATCATGCAAGACAAACCCCCTACAACTGTGCTATCATATCACTCTGGCCCTGCTAGTGTTTGCCTTTCATGCAGAAGGTCGGTGGTTCGAATCCCAGCATCCCATATGGTCCCCTAGCCTGCCGGGAGTGATTTCTGTGCATAGAGCCAGGAGTAATCCCTAAGCGCTGCTGGGTGTGTGAACAAAACAAACAAACAAACAAAAAGAATGAAATGCCATTGACCATGCAGTGGAAGCATGGGCCTAAATTATGAAGCTTCTGTATCTCAAAGGAAATAGTAACCTGAATACAGCCTACAGCCAGAGAGAATTATTTGCCCACCACTCATCTGATAAAGGGTTAACATCCAAGATATATAAAGCATTGGTAACTTTTCAAGGAAAAAAATATTCAACCACATCAAAAAAAATGTGCCAGATAGTACAGCAGTTAGGGCACTTTCTGTGCATGTAGCCAACAACGGTTTGCTCCCCAGCATTCCATATAATCCCCTGAGTCAATTAGGGGTGATTCCTGAGTGGACAGCCCAAAGTAAACCCTGAGCACTGCTGAGTATGCCCTCCACCACCCCAACCCTCAAACAAGTTTAAGGGAGAAGACATGAACAGAAACTTCCTCAGAGAAAAATAAATGGTCAAAGACATGTTAAAAAAATGTTCCATATCACTGTCATCAGGGAAATGAGAAAACACCTCACACCAGCAACATTGGCACTCATCTAAAAGACCAACCTGGGGGCTGGAGTGATAGCACAGCACGTAGGAAGTTTGCCTTGAACACGGCTGAATCTGGTTTGACTCCTGGCAACCCATATGACTCCTGATCTGCCAGGAGTGATCTGAGTGCAGAGCCAGGAGTAACCTCTGGCTGGTCACACCTGGGCTAACACCTGGTGCTGCCGGGTATGGACCCCAAAACACACAAAAAACAAAAATGATCAACCAGAGTTAGTGTTATGAAAAATAAAAGGGATCCACATTCATTGTTGGTTGGAATATTGAATGGTCCAGCCTTTCTTATGTTTTGGGGCTACATCTGGCAGTACACAGGGTCATTCCTGACACTGGACTCAGCTATCATTTATGGCAGACTTGGGGGGGACCATATGGGATGCCAGGGATTGAACCTGGGTTGGCCTGTGCAAGGCAAGTGCACTGCCTACTTACTTTACTATTACTCTGTTCAGCCTTGTTGAAAGACATTCTTCAAAAAACTAGGAATTGAGCTTCCATTCAACCCAACTATTCTGATCCTGGAAATACACCCAAGACCCAGAAACACAATGCAGAAAAGACACCTGCAATAATATACTTATTGCAGCACTATTCACAATAGATAATATCTGGAAACAACCAAAGTAGCCATCAACAGAGGAGTGGATAAAGAAGCAAAGGTACATCTATACAGTGCGGTACTACTTGTTCATAAGAGAAGATAAAGTCATGCAATTTGCTGATACATGAATAGATCTAGAGAGTATCATGCTAAGTGAAATGAATTAGAGGAAAAGGGAAAGATGATCTCACTCATATGCAAGGTATAAAAAAACGCAGTGGGGGGGTGGACAACTAAAGCCCAAAGACAATAGAAATGAAGAGCAGAACTGGGCCTTAGTAGTTAAGTTTGCCATTAGTGGAAAGGGGAACAGGAAGGTGAAGAGGTGAGATAGGTCAGGGACAGGATCACTTACATTGGAAGTGTTCATCTACACCAGAGCTAGGTGCTGAAAAGAGATAAAGTGACGCGTAAAATACTATCAGTATTGTAAACCACAATGCCTAAAGGGGTGGGGGACAGGAAGAAAAATAAAGAAAAAAGTGCCATACAGACAGGTGGGATCAGGAGGGAAACTGAGAACATTGGTGGAGGGAAGTAAATACAGGTAAAAAGACAGGTGTTGGAACACTGTATGCCTGAAAAAATCAATCATGAATAACTTTTAACTGTAATTCAAGCTAATTCAATTAAAGATTGTAGAACTTAAGAGGATAAATTAAGCAAGCTTCAAAATTTATAGAGGCCATGTCTAGTTTTAGGAAGTCCATGGGGCTGTATGCAAAACAGTCTAGCATATACAGGGCCTGTGTTCAACTTCAGTTCTCACAGGCCCTCATCTACCTAATTGCTAGCTGCAGACTTGACAGTGTGATTCTAGCAGGGTTGTTAGTGGCCAGCAAGACAAGAGGACCAAGCTAAAGGTTAATACAAGGGTCTGAATGAACTAAAGTCTGAGATTCTGCAAGAATATATAAGCTTCCTCTGGTCATTCACCTACATATCACCACAGAAAGAGGAGAACAAAACTATAAGGTTTGACACCATATAAGATATTAAAAAAAAAAAAGAGATATGTAAGTAATTCTAATGGGTTCTAATGGGGAGCTGAGTGTTAAATGACAACTGGTATAGACTGAAGTTAAAAACTGATAATATTAACCAGCACATCTAGGGTTCTACAATTTAGCAAAGTGGAATGAATAAATAAATCAGAACAAATCCAAAACACGGTGTGGAAACTAGTATGACAAACTTTTGAATAACTTGACAGTGTGAATTATCCAAAAGGTTAAGACCATTAGAATGGTTACTTCACCATTCTAATACAAGGGTTTGAAAAAAAGGTGTGTGTGAAAATAGTGGTAAGAGGAATAGGACAGCAGGGAAGGTAGTTGTCTTGCAAGCAGCTGATGCCAGTTCAATCCTTAACACCATATATGGTCCCTGAACACTGCCTAGAGTTATTTCTCATCAGTCAGGAGTAAGTCCTAAGCACTGCTAGGTATGGTCTAATAAAAAAGACAAAATATTTCACAGAGGTAGAAATGCAAGACTAATAACCATATGAAAAGATGTTTAGCCACTATTAGTTGGCAAAATAAACAAGAGTTATCAAATGCATGATACCCCTTTAGTAAAATTATTGCAAACCAGTATCTTAAAAAAAAAAAAGGATGAGTGAGAAAGAAAAATGTCTGTCAGAGGCAGGCAGGGGAGATACTGGGAAGGAAGGTAGGAGAGAAAATGGGGACACTAATAGGAAAGGTGCACTGGTGAAGGGTGTTGTACATTGTTTGAAATTCAATCATGAACCACTTTGTGGGGAAAAAAATTCCACAATTGTATTATAAACAACTTTGCAAATCAGTGTTCAATAAAGTAATTTTTAAAAATCTAAAAAAAAAAAAAAAGCCCTCATCAACTCAATGCCCACTATATAATGCTAGTGAATGACAGAATATATTCCTTCCAGCCATGGATTTGATACTTGGCGCGCGCGCACACACACACACACACACACACACACACACACACACACACACACACACACACACACACACAAAGAATCTAGAATTCTCTAGACTGGATTTATGGACCAACCAGGACTAGAGTGGGAGAGACCAAGTGGCATCCAGTTTAGCTTCTGAGGGTATAAAAGGTTAACATCTTTTGGAAAACAGTACCAAAATTGAGAGTACAGTTCCCTTGAAGCAAATCAGTATTTATCATGGTACTGTGTATATAAAAGAACTATAAGGGGGCCAAAGAGGTAAAACAGCAGTAGGGCGTTTGGCCTTGCACATGGCCAACCCAGGAAAAACGGTGGCTCAATTCCTGGTTTCCCATATGGTCTCCCAAGCCTGCCAGGAGCAATTTCTGAGAGCAGAGCCAGGAGTAACCCCTGAGTACTGCTGGGTGTGACCCAAAACACCAAAATAAAAGAATCATAAGGTAAGCAAATTGACATATATGTATTTCATATAGTTAAAAATGGTATGTGGGTCAGAGATAGCATGGAGGTAGGGCATTTGCCTTGCATGCAGAAGGATGGTGGTTAGAATCCTGACATCCCATATGGTTCCCCCCCCCCCCCCAAGCCTGCCGGAGCGATTTCTGAGCCGAGAGCCAGGAGTAGTAACCCCTGAGTGCAGGTATGTTGGATAGCATGAATCCAATTATGTGCAGATATTAACTGTGCATGTGTTATATCCCGAGTATAATCCCTGGTAGAGCTCTTTTTCCCACAAAAAGGAAACATGCATAGAAAAATTGAGTTATGGGGCCGGGAAGGTGGCGCTAGAGCTAAGGTGTCTGCCTTACAAGCGCTAGCCAAGGAACGGACCGCGGTTCGATCCCCCGGCGTCCCATATGGTCCCCCCAAGCCAGGGGCGATTTCTGAGCACATAGCCAGGAGTAACCCCTGAGCGTCAAACGGGTGTGGCCCAAAAACCAAAAAAAAAAAAAAAAAAAAAAAAAAAAAAAAAAAAGAAAAATTGAGTTATAATGTTACATGACACTGGCAAAACATTAAATGCAATTATGTGAAAAATGGAATAGACTAAAAAATGTGAATGACAATTATTAATGACCCTAATATACATGTCTTTGGTGATTCCTATCTATTTGCAAATGATATTTTTTTAAGTAATGCAAATAACTTAAATTTAGTATTTACTACTTAAACTAAATTTAAAACATTTCAAACTGGGGCCTGAGAGATAGCACAGCAGTAGGGAGTATGCCATGCAAGCAGGAATGGTGGTTTAAATCCGGCATTCCATATGGTCCCCCTTGCCTGTCAGGAGCCATTTCTGAGCACAGAGCCAGAAGTAACCCCTGAGTGCTGCCGAGTGTGACCCCCTAAAAAGGCAAACAAAAAAAAATTCAAACTGTTCTCACCATTAGTTATCAAGCTGGAGACATGTTATATTTTTTATATATGTATCACACATATATTTTTTTTGTTTTGGGCCACACCCGATGACACTCAGAGGTGACTCCTGGCTCTGTGCTCAGAAATCACCCTGGCAGGCTGGGGCTATCATATGGGATACCAGGAATCGAACCTAGGTCTGTCCCGGGCCAGCTGTGTGCAAGGCAAATGCCCTACTGCTGTGCTACTGCTCCAGTTCCAATGTTCACACGTTACATTAACTTAGTTTTCAACACTGTATAAAACATATTCACCATATGATTAAACAGCCCAATTAATAATATATGGTTGAGGGTCTGGCTCAATGGTCTTCAATTTAATGTCACATCAGATTATCCCAGAGCTCTAATGCAGACTAACAGAGCCCAATCAGCAGTGCTGATTTAGCAGATCTGCAGTAGAGCATGAGCAAGAGCAATTCAACAAGTTTCCAAGCAATACTGACCTAGAACTGTATTCTGATAATCACTGCTTGAACTCAATGAAGTCACACACATTTATTCTAACATTGGTCATATACCAGTTATAAGTAAAAAAAGAAAAGAGACATGAGAGTTGTCATGTATCTAAATTCGTAAAAGCTAACAGTGATATAGGTATAACAAAAATTGAACTTGGCATGTAATTGCTAAAAAATATTTTTTAAGGGCCAGAGTGAGTAGCACAGCATGTAGACCATTTGCCTTGCATGTGGCTGACTTGAGTTTGATCCTCAGCATCCCATACAGTCCCCTGAACCAGCCAGGAGTAATTTCTGAGCACAGAACTAGGAAAAACCCTTAGCACCACAGGTATGGCCCCCCCCAACCCCCCAAAAGGTTTTTCAAGCTGACAAACCCCAATACTTAAGAACCCACCAGCATGTACTAGGCATAGTACTAGTCATATAAAATGATTAAACAAAATCCTGTCCTCAGGGTACTTCTGGAAAATGCAGGTAAAAGCAAGGTACTATGAGAAAAGCAGAAGGAAGAGAATTAACATTTATATTAATGATGGCTAGAGAAATAGTACAGCAGGTAAAGTGCTTGCTTGGCATGAGGCTGAAGCAGTTCAATCCCTGAACACAAATCCAGGAGTGTGCACAAGAGGTGAAGCCCTAAAAACAAAACAAAATAACCAGTGGTGGCATGAATGTGGAGGAAAAAAGACCTCATCTGTTGTTAAAAATCTCATCTGGATCAGCCTTTATAAAACATAGAAACTTCTTGAAAATTTAAGAACTGAGTTTTCATACTATCCATCAATTCTACTTCCTCACATCTAAAGGCCCAAAACATTATTTCAGATATGCATTTGCATTGCAACCATTACAGCACATTTCACAATAGTCAAGATCCAAAAATCTAAGCACCCAGTAACTTGACTATGAAAATAAAAGATGCAATCATACCCTTTGTTGCAATGTAAATAGAAGTGGAGGGTATGCATGAAGTCAGTCAGAGAGTGACAACAAAATTAACTCTTGCATAAGTGAAATACAAACAGTAATCATAAAATGGTAACAAACCCTGATGAACAAATGACAGAACTAAGGGGGATGGGACAGAACCTTGAGTTATTAATGGGAGATATGCTGACAATGGTGATGGGTGTACAGCTGGAACTGCACATCTAAAATTCTATTATGTGTTATGAATCAGGGAGCCTAAATAAAAACTAGAGGGAAAAAAAAAAAAAGAGTATCCCTACATTAAGACACTCCAGTCATTTTCTCTTAGTTCTGGGGGTGGGCTGGTAAATAGCTGAGGAAATAGAGATATCAGGAATCACTACTTGAGGGGCCGGTGAGGTGGTGCTAGAGGTAAGGTGTCTGCCTTGCAAGCGCTAGCCAAGGAAAGATTGCCACCACGGTTCGATCCCCCGGCATCCCATATGGTCCCCCCAAGCCAGGGGCAATTTCTGAGCGCTTAGCCAGGAGTAACCCCTGAGCATCAAACGGGTGTGGGCCGAAAAACAAAAAAAATAAAAGAATCACTACTTGAGAAATGTGGATCATGAAAAAAAAGTTTAATAGCAGCAAGAAAGGAATGGAAAGTTAGGAAATCAAACCTCCTCAGCTAAATGCAAAGCAAATACCTTAACTCAGGGGTCTCAAACTCAATTTACCTGTGGGCCGCAGGAGGCAAAGTCGGGGTGATCCTTGAGTGCAAAGTCAGTAGTAAGCCTTGAACATTGGGGGGTGTGACCCAAAATACTAAAACAAAACAAAACAAAAAAAGATTCCTCTAGGGAAGGGCCACAAAATGTTGTAAGAAGGGCCGCAAGTTTGAGACCCCTGCCTTAACTGCTGTACTATCACTATAGCCTGGTTTTTGTTTTTTTTTTGGTGGTGGTGGTGGTGGGGTTCACACCCAATGATGTTCAGGAGTTATTCCAGGATGTGCACTCAGAAATTATTTCTGGCAGATTGGCAGACCATATGGGATGCCAAGGATCAAACCTGAGTTGGCTACATACAAGGCAAGAGACCCACTGTACTATCTCTATAGCCCCAAAATCAAGAGGTTTTTTGTTTGTTTTTGGGTCACACCTGGGTTACTCCTGGCTCTATGTTCAGAAATCGCTCCTGGCAGGCTCGGGGGACCATATGGGATGTCGGGATTCAAACCATCGTCCTACTGCATGCAAGGCAAACACCCTACCTCCATGCCACTTCTCCGGCCCCAAGATCAATAGTTTTTAAATTGAAAATATATTACCATGGGGCCAGAGCTTGTGCTACCTGGGACACACGCTTTGCATGCAGTCCTGGAGTTAATCTCAAGCACAGGACCCCCAAACAAAACAAACAACAAAAATAAACTTTGGAATTGATCTGCTTTCTACTGGTTTAAATGCAGTGACTTTTTTTTTTTCATTCTAACAACAAAGCATTACCATATAATTTTTCAATTCCCTTGAATTGAACATAAAGGCCTCTCACTTTGCTGGGTAATGAATAGAAAGGACCGAGGTCATCTGATGACAATTCAATTGTTTTCTTAGCAACATTAATTTCCTCATTTAACAGAGTCTCTTTGAGCTGTTTAGTCTTAGAAAAAGCTGGTGTTTGGACCCTGGCATTGCTAGTCATGGCACTTTTGAGACGCTCTTTGAGACTTTTCCTCCTATTTACATCTGAACTGGGCTGGGCATGAGAAGAGGAGTCATTAATTTTTGGAGGCTGCTCAGTGCTAGTATGAGGCAATTCTTCTTTGTCAGTCTTCTGATAGGAAGGGATCTTGGCCTGCTCTATGGCAGCAGTCTGATTGTCCAGAGTATCTGGAGCATCGTATAAGTTTTCAAAGTAGAAAAGCTGAGAAGAAGGCATATCAAACAGAACATTAATTTCCGATTCCTCAGAGACCTCTCCATTCCCACTCTGGCTGTCGTGGAGTGAATCATCTATTCTTTCTTCCAACAAGTTGCCTTCAGCCAGAACACTGAATTTATTGCGTTTGATGTCTTCTGAGTGAAACTTTTCAGCAGTGACGTCCACATCATGTGTCCTATGATCAGAAATTTGCATATGTTTTTGTTCCAGGTCATCAAATTGAGCTAATATAGAATTTTCAGCAAAGCTATCATTGCCGCCAAACATGTCCTCTTCACTGTCATTATGCTGGGAATAAATAAAAAAAAGATTCGTGATCAATTCTAATTACATTAAATTTCAGGGGGTCTGGGAGATGGCTAAAAGAGATGAAGCAGATGACTTGTATACATGAGTATAGGAGACCCAATTTGATTCCAAGTACAGGCATCACCCATCACCTCCAACAATGCCAGCAGTAGTCCTGGATGACCCTAACCATCACTCTGATAGCCCTGGTGCCTCTAACAACTCTGGACTCAAGCACTGAACACTAGGGAACACACAGTTGGGCTGAGTATTACAGGAGTGCCCCAGTGTCTCTCAGTTTGGAAGACAACCCCTCCAAACCCCACCAAGCATTTCAGCCCAGGGCTTTATCAGATTTGTAATTTGGTTTCATAAGAATTTGTAATTACTTGTGATAATTAGGGTCACAGATCAGGGATGGAGTGATAGTACAAGGGGTAGGGTGTTCGCCTTGCATGTGGTGGACCTGGGTTCCATCTCAGGCATCCCCTATGGTTCCTTGAGCCATTAAGAATGATCCCTGAGGGGCCGGAGCAGTGGCACAAGCAGTGGCTAACCTAGGATGGACCACAGTTTGATCCCCCGGTGTCCCATATGGTCCCCGAAATCAGGAGCTATTTCTGAGCGCATAGCCAGGAGTAACCCCTGAGCATCACCAGGTGTGGCCCCAAAACCAAAAAAAAAAAGAGAGAGAAAAGAAAGAATGATTCCTGAACACAGAGCCAGAAGTCACTGCTGGGTGTGGCCCTAAAACAAAAACAAACAAAATACATGGCTTATATATTGAAATTTATACCACCCAAAGAAACAAGCATTCTTCCTATTGTCGATAAGAAATGAGAGGCCAAACATTAATCACCAGACGGTGATGTTGGTGATGCTTGGGGGGGGTGGGGGGGCGGCAGGAGTGGGTGTTTTGGCTTACAACCTGCATTGTGCAGGGACTCTGCTAGGGTTGGGCAAGGTCTCTATGCCTGTAGTACTAAGGGCACATGTCCTTGGGTCTGGCTCCTATCTGCAAAATATGTGCTCTGGCCTTGAGCTTTCTTCCTGGCACTGAGATCCATTCTTTTTTAAATTCTTTCTACTTTTTGGGTTAAATTCAGTGGTGCTAGAGTCTAACTAGAGAGGGTGGCATTGAAGGAAAATGCTTTTAATCCCTGTACTATCATCTCTCCAAGCCTGGGATCTATTTTTCAGTCAGTGCCAACTCCCTAAAAGAAAGGTAACCCCCAATTCCTTCTACTACAATGTCATTAGAAGTTTCTGCTAATGGTAATGTCACTCTTCCCTCACAGATTACAATCTAGAAAGACTGGGCCTGTAACAGGCTCATGCTAAAGTCACGAGACATTCAGAGATTCTTTTCTTTTAAACTTTATTGATTGGTTTTTTGTTGTTGTTGTTTTGGTTTTTGGGCCACACCCAGCAGTGCTCAGGGGTTACTCCTGGCTGTCTGCTCAGAAATAGCTACTGGATCGGCTGCTTGCAAGGCAAACACCACTGTGCTATCTCTCCGGGCCATATTGATTGATTTTTTGGTGCTCAGAGGTTGCCCCTGGATGGCAGTTTTTCTTTTATTTGGGGGAGGGGGTCCACACCTGGCAACTCTCAGGGGTTCCCCCTGACTCTATGCTCAGAAATCGCTCCTGGCAGTCTCAGGGGACCATATGGGATGCCGGGGTTCGAACCACCGTCTTTCTGCATGCAAAGTCAACGCCTTACCTCCATGCTATCTCCCTGGCCCCAGGTTTTCTTCTTAGCACAGAACCAACCACCGTCTAGACTGGCATCTCCATCGTGCCATTTGCCTGTTGTATGCCCAACTTTCATCCCCCGAGATCGACAAAAAAACGGAACTAGGGGCCTGAGAGATAGCATGGAGGTAAGACATTGGTTTGCCTTTCATGCAGAAGGTCATTGGTTCGAATCCCGGCATCCCATATGGTCCCCCGAGCAGCCTGCCAGGAGTGACCCCTGAGCGCTGCAGGGTGTGACCACCCCCAAAACAACGAAGATAGGGGCTTACAATGAAGCAGGGCTTCCTATTTAAGTTAAGCTAAAAAGAAACCCAACGAGATGAACGTCAGCCTGGGAAGTGGCCGGCTTCAGAGTGGCCCCCACGTCCTCTGCATCTGCAAGACCCGTGCAAAAGCGGGGAGCCCGGCCTGGGCCCCAACATCGCCCCCCAAATTAGCCACGGGCCGAGGAACTCTTGGAGCGACGGGTACCTGGGCCAAGGGAGGGCTCAGGGCTTTCCGCCGGCGACGACCAGCCACCATGTCTTCTCCGTCCTCGCCTTCGCCTTCTTTCTCCTCGGCCTGGCTAGCAAACCTGTGGTCAATGCTTAGGCGGTTTCTTTTGCGGACAGACACCCGCCTGCGGATTCGGGGAACCTCCTCCTCCTCCTCCTCCTTCTCCATGGAAGGAGCCGAAGGGCCCTCCCAGCCCGCACGTCGGAGCCTCCCGCGATCGGCCAACTAGACCCGGGCAGTGACGTTGCGAGGGTCCCGGGGCCACCGAGCACCGCGGAAAAAAGCGCGCCCGCAGCCAGCCGCGCCCGGAAAACTCCGGGTTCTACCGGAAACGCGGGCGCAGTTGAATAAGCCCGCCTCCTTCTCAACCAATCAGAAGTGTCTGCGGCGGTGCCGCGCGGGATGCTGGGAGCGGAAGTAGGCAGGTGCGCAGGCGCCTTGGCTCCCCCACCCGGAACCTGTCAGTGGAAGGACATTGGAGGAGGAGGAGCTTCCGCCGGGGAGCATGGCGGCGCTGCTTGCATTTTGCAGCGGGCTCCGCAGGACCCGGGGGAAGCATTTCGTCGAGGCGGCCGCGCGGCTCGCTGCTCCTGGTACTCACCAGGGTAGGTTTTTCGTAGACCGAGCCCGACTGCCGCATTGCACGCTTGGGTTTGCAACTAAACCCGTGGCTTGACCCAGCTCACCCAGCGCTTCTCCATTGATAGTACATAGAAATATTTTAGCGTCAGGTCCATTTGAAAGTTCTTGTTTACAGTATGAGGGTGAAATGTCAAAATTTTTTTCATAGTGTTGTTGCATGACCTAAGGGTAGCGTGTAAGTGGTGCTGATTTTCTTTTTTCTTTAGCAAAACTGTAGGAAATAACAGACCTGGCCCTTGCATGGGTGGTTTGGAAAAAAAGCAACAAAAAACAAACAAAGCAACAAAAAAACTACTGAGCTAAAACATGGGCTTCTAAGTGATTAAGTTTCTTCAGGATAGGTGGCAACTTAATGGCCCTTGACAGGTATTCTGAAACTGAATGGGGCAGTTGAGGTGGTTGTAGTTCCCAAAATGGACATTTAAAAAAGGGGCAGAACAATGGGTTCTGCCTTGCCAAGGAACCCAGTGAACTTGGCAAGGAAGAGACATTCCCACACACACAGAGCATCTGATTCCAGATGCCTGCTCAAAAACTTTTGTCTTTCATTGCTAGTGTCTTGTGAATATAAAACCTTTTATGTTTGCTCTTATCTTACCGTCACAAGCATGTCCTTTTTCTTTCTTTTTTTTTTTTTTTTGGTTTTTGGGCCACACCCTGTGACGCTCAGGGGTTACTCCTGGCTATGCGCTCAGAAGTTGCTCCTGGCTTCTTGGGAGACCATATGGGACGCCGGGGGATCGAACCGCGGTCCGTCCTAGGCTAGCGCAGGCAAGGCAGGCACCTTACCTCCAGTGCCACCGCCCGGCCCCGCATGTCCTTTTTCAACATAATACAGTGATTTGTAGCTCTTGCAGAGCCCTACGACTCTCATATCCATGACTGTGTGTTATGAGGAAGTGGTGCCATCTTATTTATTTAGGTTTTGGGGTCACTCCAGCCGTACTCAAGGCTTAGTGCTGGCTCTGCGCTCAGGAATTACTCCTGGATTGACTCAGGACAAAATGGGATGCTGGGAATTGAACCCTGGTCGTCCATGTGCAGGGCACATGTGCGGTACTGTCTCAGACATCTTTAGGAACATCTTGGAAATCATCAATCTTGAGTAGGAATAACGTGAAGTACTGACAGGTGAAGAAAAATGGAAATGACTGAAAGATTTTTGGATCATATTTAAATAATGCCTGTGTTTATATGTAATAAAAAATCCTTTACACTTAGGGGAAAAATCCATTGATTTGTTGCTATTCTATTTTATTTCAGTGTTAAGAAGTTGTTCTCAGTACCAGCAGGTAACTGATACGACAGACCTGGTAAGAATTTTTTCCTTTTAATGAAGTATTCAGAAATACTGTCAATGTATTGCTAGTTTTTGAATAGATTTAACTTGGAGGACAAATAGGTTTAACTTGTTGGCCAGAGAGACAGCACTTAGGGGACTGAGTACATACTTTTTGGCTGCAGGCCATCCAGGTTCCATCCCCTGAGCACAGTGAGTTATCCTCAAACTTAGCCCTTATTCCCGAGCATTACTGGGAGTAGCCCAGAACACGGGGAGAAAATAGACTTAACATCTGAAAAATTGGGGGATGTATCTAGGAATTATTCTACTTAATAATTGCTTAACAGGCGTCTGAGTGATAGCACAGTGGTTAGGATGTTGGCCTTGCTTGCGGCTGGCCCAGGTTTTTGATCTACCAGTTATGGCCCCAAAACAAAAGAGATATGTATAAAGTATCTATCATGCTGTTTTCCTTATGGTTTCTGGGCTGTCAGTGTAGAGGGGGGCTATTTCTGGCCTTGTGTTCAAGGTGATCACAATGGGTGATCATCCCTTTGCAAGGCAAGTTCCTTACTCCTGAGACCATCTTTCTGGATAGCACAGCGGTAGGGCATTTGTCTTGCACTGTTGACCTGGGACAGACTTGGATTTGATCCCCAGTATCCCATTTGGTCCCCAGAGCCTGCCAGGAATGATTTCTTTTTTGGGGGGTGGGGGGTTTGGGCCACACCCGGCCTTGCTCGCGGGTTACTCCTAGCTCTGCGCTCAGAAATTGCTCCTGGCAGACTTGAGGGACTATATGGGATGCTGCGGATTGACCCAGGTCCATCCCAGGTCGTCCACATGCAAGGCAAACGCCCTACCATTGTGCTGTCACTCTGGCCCAGGACTGATTTCTGAGTGCAGAACCAGGAATAACCCCTCGGCACTGCTGGGTGTGTGTTTAGGCAACATCTGTTGATACTAAAGGCTTATTTCTAGCTCTGCCTTAGGGCTTATTTGTGGTAGAGCTTGGGGACATGTGGTATAGGGCATGGGACCAACATCAGAACTCGAGTCAGCTGTGTGTAAGGCCTTAACTTCGGTCTTTCCAGCCCTGGGAAAAAGGATAAGAAAATCATGTATTGCCCATTTAAGATATGTTTCTTTAAAATTGAATTTTATCCCTGGGCTCCTTATGTAATTTTTTAGTTCAGTTAAAACAGCAGGCTAGATCACCCTGGCTTATGCAGATGAAAGTGTAGGCCTTGCATGCAGGAGTCCCAGGTTCATTCCCTAACTTCTTTGTGCACCTCTGGAAGTTACCCTGAATAAAAATACGGATTAGCCTCCAAGTGCGTGCATGTGTGTGTGTGTGGGGGGGGTAAGTTAAAAAAGATAAAAGCTAGCACAAAGGGCTTTAATGAAATGTGCACAAGTATACTGAAATCTTTAAAATTATTAATCACTTTCAGAAAGGAAAATGAGGGAGGATTTGTGGCACTGTTGGATGCAGCAGTGCTCAGGCCTTATTTCTAGTATTTCTGGAGGACTATGTGGTGCAGGTGATTGAGATGTAGTCGGCAGCTGGCAAAGCTGGTCCTTTGTTCTTAATGGTTCCCCAGTCCCCCTGCTTTAATAGTTCTGACTGTTGGAAAAGATTTTTCTTTTGTGAACCAAACTGTTGTTAACTCTTTAACAGAAAGATACTATTCATTTTGACTTAATGTGGTTTCCTTAAGGTTTAATTTTAGTTCAAATTTTTTTACATTAAGCTGGATCAGATTTCTCCCCTTTGTCCTAGCCCATTTCAATGGAAAATCCTTACAAGGAGCCTCTGAAGAAATGTATCTTGTGTGGAAAACGTGTAGATTACAAGAATGTACAGGTGAGATCTGATTTTCCTTCAGTATGATACTTGATGTTAGGATTTAACTCCAATTATTAGATGTAACTAAAGAGAATCATTTTTTTAAAAATAGGTTTTATATAGAAGTAGTTGTTTTTCATCAACTCTATAATTTGAAAACTATGTATACTTTTGTATTAAGGCATCCTTGGGTTTTTTTGGGGGGGAGGGCATACCGGATGACGCTCAGGGGTTAATCCTGGCTATGCACTCAAAAATTGCTCCTGGCTTGGGGTACCATATGGGACACAGGGACTGAACCCAGGTTCGTCTTGGGTCAGCCAGTGCAAGGCAAATGCCTTACTACTGTGCTATTGCTCCAGCCCCAAAAGGCATCCTTTATTTAAATAGCACTGTCTGTTTACAGAAATGGAAAAAAAAAACAACCTGGTGAAGTTAATTTGTATTATAAGTTCACATAGCTCACTTACAATTCATTGTTTACTTACCTGAGTATTTTCTCATATTTTGTTTATTTATATCTTAAAATGCTTGACAAGTAAATTTTATATTTATTTATTTATTTAGGCACTGTGGTTACAAAAATGTTCGTAGTTGGGTTTAGTCATAGAATGTACATGACCTTCATCACTGTAACTTTCCCACCACCAGTATTTCCCATTTCCTTCCTTTCCCACTCCCTGCCTGTCTTCAGACATGCATTCTATTTCTCTGTCATTGTCACTTACTTTTAGTGTAGTTATTTCTATAACTGCATTCACCACTCTTGTTAAGCTTCCTATCACAGGCTGGTCTTTCCAGCCCTTATCTCTATTGTCTCTGAGTATTATTACCATACTGTCTTTTATTTTTCTTAAATCCCAGAGATGAGTTAGACTATTCTGTGTCTATCTTCTCTCCCTCTGACTCCATATCCATCTGTGTGTACGCAAATTTCATGACTTCATTTTTTTCTAGTAGCTGTGTAGTGTTCCATTGTGTATACATATGTACCAGTGTTTCTTTAGCCACTCATCTGTTGTCAGGAACCTGAGTTTTTTCCATATTCTGGCTATTGTAAATAGAACTGCAGTGAACATAGGTGTGCAGAGGGAATTTTTGTATTTCTAGTGCAGTGATGGCTAATCTTTTTGAGCCCGAGTGCCCAAACTGCTGCACAAAACCAAAGAATGTCCTCCAAGTGCCAACACGTTAATTAAACCTTAATAAAAAGATTTTAGTATCTTTTTTTTTTTTTTTTTTGTGGTTTTTGGGTCACACCCGGCAGTGCTCAGGGTTACTCCTGGCTCCATGCTCAGAAATTGCTCCTGGCAGGCACGGGGGACCATATGGGACGCTGGGATTCGAACCGATGACCTCTTGCATGAAAGGCAAACGCCTTACCTCCATGCTATCTCTCCAGCCCCAGATTTTAGTATCTTAAAACTCTTTATACATTTTATAAATTTATTAATTGCAGACCTTCCCACGTGCCAGCTGCAAGGCCTTCGCGTGCCACAGCTAGCACACATGCCATAGGTTCACCATCGCTGTTCTAGTGTCTATCACTAGTAATGGTATTGTTGGATCATATGGGAGCTCAATTTCCAGTTTTTTGAGGTATATCCATATAGTTTTTCAGAAAAGCTAAAAGGCATTCTTACCAGCAATGAATGAGAGTTCCTTTCTCCCCACATGCCTGCCAGCACTGATTGTTCTTGTTCTCTGTGATGTGTGTCAGTGTCTGTGATGTGAGGTCATTGTTGTTTTGATTTGCCTGTCTGATTAGTGATGTGGAGCATTTTTTTCATGTGTCTTTTGGCCACCTGTATTTTTTCTTTAAGGATGTGTCTGTATATTTATTCTCATTTTTTGATGGAGTTAGATTTTTTCTTTGGGTTATTTTTGTTTTGTTTGGGGTTCATGCCCATTGATGCTCAGGGGTTACTCCTGGCTATGAATTCAGAAATAGCTCCTGGCTTGGGGGACCTCAGTGGTCACTGAGAATCAAATCCAGGTCTGTCCTGGGCAGCTACATGCAAGGCAAATGCTCTACTGCTGTGCTATTGCTCAGGCCCTGATTTTTTCTTGTTAATTTGTCAGCACCTTGTATATCTTAAGATATTAATATGAGCCCCTTATCTGATGGGCCACCCATCCCATTCCGTAGGTGGCCTGATTGATCTATCAAAGGGTGACAGGGTGGTGTTAAAGTCTGTATTATTGTATTGCTATCGATGTCTTCCTACAAATTATCAATTGTTTTAAATATTTTGCTAGTCCTCATTGAGTGCTTATATTTAAGATTATTTCTTCCTGTACTATATTTCCCTTGATTAGTAAGAAATGTTCATCTCTTTTCCTTATAACTTTTTTAAGTTTAAAGTCTGTGTCATCTGATATTAGTATGGCTACTCCAGCCTTTTTTTTTTTTTTTTTTGGTTTTTGGGCCACACCCGTTTGACGCTCAGGGGTTACTCCTGGCTATGTGCTCAGAAATCGCCCCTGGCTTGGGGGGACCATATGGGACGCCGGGGGATCGAACCGTGGTCCTTCCTTGGCTAGCGCTTGCAAGGCAGACACCTTACCTCCAGCGCCACCTACCCGGCCCCATACTCCAGCCTTTTTAATAGAGATGTTTGCTTGGATGATTGTCCTCCAGTCTTTGACTTTGAGGCTATGTTTGTTCTAACTATTCAGATGTATTTCTTGTAGGCTGCAAAACGTTAGATTCAGCTTTTTGGTCCATTTTGCCACTCTGTCTATTAACTAGTGCATTTAGTCCATTGACAACTGAGATAATTGTCAGAGGATTTAGTGCTAGTTTTAATAGGAGTTTGGTGTATCTGTTGGTCTGTCTCATCTTAAAGTAGACCTTTGGCTTGGGGGACCATATGGGACACAGGGACTTTACCATGGTCCGACTTAGGTCAGCTGTGTATAAGGCAAATGCCCTACCACTACGCCACCACTCTGGCCCCTCATTTTGTCTTTTAAGGGTGGTTTTGAGACTGTAAAGTTTCTGAGCTGTTGTTTATAGGTGAGGCTGTGTATCCTTCCCTCCAACCAGAATTTAAGTGTCTTGGTGAAGCGTTCATTTCATTGAGTTTTGTCATTATATCCCACCACTGCCTTCGGGTCTTGTGGGTTTCTGTGACAAATCTGTAAGACATAGTGATGCTCCTTTGAATGTAATCTTCCTTTTATATCTTGCTTATTTCAGTATTCTTTCCCTATATGTGGGATTCCTCATGATGAGGATGTATCTTTTTTTTTTTTTTTTTTTTGGTTTTTGGGCCACACCCGGTGACGCTCAGGGGTTACTCCTGGCTATGCGCTCAGAAGTCGCTCCTGGCTTGGGGGACCATATGGGACGCCGGGGGATCGAACCGCGGTCCGTCTCCTAGGCTAGCGCAGGTAAGCCTTACCTTACCTCCAGCGCCACCGCCCGGCCCCGAGGATGTATCTTGAGGTGTTTTCTTTAGACCTCTTTTATAGCTGGTACTCTTTGCACATGCAGAATTTGGTGGCATGCAGTTCTTTAGCTCTGGGAGTTTCTCTGCAATGTTTTTGACTTCATGGAGATTCTTCCTGGGTCTCTGGGACTTCATTGATTCTTACGTTGTTTCTGTTGAGTTTATCAAAGACTTCTATTTTCATTTGTTCACATACTTTGAGGATTTTTTTTTTCTATTGTCTGATCATTTGCTGTAAGGCTCTTTTTCCGAACTCTTCTATTGTATGGAGTTGTTATGCATCTCATCTTCAGGCTCACTGATTCTGTCCTCAGCTGCTATTACTCTGAAGAAACTTTTCAGTGAGGTTTTCTCTTCAGCTACCAAGTTTTTAGTCCTATTATTTCAGTTTGAAGTTATCTCATTTCTGTTTTCATAACTTCTTGATTCTTATTTGTGGTTCATTCAGTTCTTTCCATGCTGCTTTGAGTTCTGAGAATCCTCCGTATTTCTTCTCTAAAATCCTTAGCTGAGAGGCTAAATAGATGGTTGGTACTCTTTGGGTGGTCATAGCTATCATCTTCACTCTCTAAGGATTCTGGAGTTCACTAATTAGGCTAAATGCAGAGGCAATAATTTCTGGGTGCCTAGTGCAAAGCAGATTTATTCCTCTGTCTGTCTTTGATGGTGGGGGTCTGCTTACCTGTGACACTTTCTGCGTGCTAGGTGCCAATTAGATTCATTCCCTTCTGTCTTTTTCTTGTTTTAATTTTGGGCAATGCCTTGTGATGCTTAGGTGTTAGTTCTGGCTCTGCATTTAGGCATTACTACTGATGGTGCTAAGAGAGCTATCTGGGATGCCAAGGACACAGCCTGGGTGGCTTTGTCAAGGCAGTCACCCTACTTGCTTTTCTATCACTTCAGCCCCAATTTACTAAAACTTAATTCTTTTGAGATATCATGATTTATAATAGTCTTAGAATTGTTTTAGGGATATACCATCAATCAGTGCTTCTTGTCAAAGTGCCAGCTTTAATTTGTTTTAAATTTAAAAGAAATGTATTGTGAGCGGTGAAATATAAAAGCATAACTTAATTCATTTCTAATTCTAAAAGATCAAATTAGGCGCCGGAGATATAGCACAGTGGAAGGGCATTCATCTTGCCTGCAGCCAATTCAGGATGAATGGCGGTTTGAATCCTGGCATCCCATATGGTTTCCTGTGCCTACCAGGAGTGATTTCTGAGCGCAGAGTCAAGAGTAACCCTTGAGAACCTTGGGTGTGACTCAAAAAAAAGGGGGGAGGGTTGGAGATGGAGGGACACTAATTTCTTATGCAGAATCCTTTACAATACTGATTTTAATAGGCCTTTACTGATCATTTTCATTTGTATATCGAATTATTTATTATCTTGTGATAAGTAGTAGTTATAATTTCTGTGGAAAAGCCATGAAAATAACTTTAGCATTGAAAACAAATATATATGTATATATATTTTGGTTTTTTGGGTCACACCCGGCAGCACTCAGGGGTTACTCCTGGCTCTACGCTCAGAAATTACTCCTAACAGGCTCAGGGACCATATGGGATGCCGGGATTCGAACCACCATTCTTCTACATGCAAGGCAAATGCCCTACCTCCATGCTCTCTCTCCAGCCCCTGAAAAATATGCTTTGCTTTTTATATTTATTTTTTGTTTTTGGGCTACACCCGGTGATGCTCAGGGGTTATTCTTGGCTATGCGCTCAGAAATCGCTCCTGGCTCGGGACCTGTGAGATGCCCGGGATCGAACCCAGGTCTGTCCTGGGTCAGCTGTGTGCAAGGCAGACTCCCACTGTGCTATCACTCTGGCCCCAGAGTATGCTTTTTTTTTTTTTTTTTGGTTTTTTTGGGCCACACCCGGTGACGCTCAGGGGTTACTCCTGGCTATGCGCTCAGAAGTCGCTCCTGGCTTGGGGGACCATATGGGACGCCGGGGGATCGAACCGCGGTCCGTCTCCTAGGCTAGCGCAGGTAAGGCTTACCTTACCTCCAGCGCCACTGCCCGGCCCCCCAGAGTATGCTTTTAAATGTCTTTTTAAATTTATTTTGAATCACTGAGATAGTTACAAACTTGCTCTTGATTTTCACTTGTACAGTGGTCCCTTCACCAGTACATATTTCCTTCCACCAATGTCCCCAATTTGCTTCCCGCCCTCCATCTGTCTTTCCTCCTGCCTACCTCTAAAGCACATTTTTCTTCTCTTTTCTCCTTTTTTCCCTTTTAAATATTGGTTTGCATTATGGTTACTGAAAGGGTATCATGCATATCACTTTACTTCCTTTCAGCACCCAGTTCTTAGCCAGTGATTATTCCTAACTATCATTGTCATTGCTCTGCCCTAACTGCACTCTCCTGTTCCTTGTGGCAAGCTTCCTACCATGGTTTAGCTCTCCTGGTCCTCATTTCTATCACCTTTACGTATTTTTAGATATTTATCTACACCCACACATACACACGGTCCTCATTTCTATAGTCTTTACATATTTTAGATATTTACACACACGTGTTCATTCTGTCTATTCCTTTTCCTCTGAATCATTTAGCTTGGTATAATTTGTCCAAATCCATCCATGTATAAGCACGCGCACACACGCACACACATAGACACACACACCCTTCTGATTCATTTAGCTTGATATTATCTATCCAAAATCTCTCTCTCCTCTCTTCACTTCTCTTCTCTTCTCTTCTCTTCTCTTCTCTTCTCTTCTCTTCTCTTCTCTTCTCTTCTCTTCTCTTCTCTTCTCTTCTCTTCTCTTCTCTTCTCTTCTCTTCTTCTCTTCTCTTCTCTCTTTCTCTCTCTCCTCCCTCCCTCCGATTCATTTAGCTTGGTATTATCGATCCATATCTATCCATGTGTAAGCAAATTTCATGACTTCATTTTTCCCAATAATATGCTTTTGATCTTGAGTTGACTTTATGGGCACTGGATGAGATAACTTTAGTAATGTCGTTTTAAAAGATGACAACAATGTCAACTTTGATATTTGATGACATTGATAGGCTAACATATAGTTCAGTAATTTTATTCATATTTATGAAATTTGTCTGAAATTTAAAATAGATTTAGAGGTGATAGAAGGCTTTCTGAAATTTGTACAGTTGAATAACATGTACTGATACAGATTTATTTCTTCTCCAAATAAAACTCAAAACAGCTTTTGTCACAGTTTATTTCTCCATTTACTGGATGCATTTATGGAAGGCACATAACAGGTAATTAATTTTCTTTTATAGCAACTGAAAAGTAAATTATATAATTATTAAAACTAGAACATTTTCCAATAGTATTAAAACTCTTACTTGTACACTGAAAAAGCCACTTAGAACAGAAGGGTACTATTTTGCATACCCTTTTGTTTATTTTGGTTTCGGGGCCACACCTGTGGTGCTCTGGTTACTCCTAGCTCTGTGCTGGGTAATTGCTCCTGGCAGGCTTGGTGGACCGTATGGGATGCTGGGGATTAGCCATGTGCAAGGCAAATGCCCTACCTGCTGTGCTATTGCTCTGGCCCCTATTTTGCATACTTTTTTATGCTCTAACCAGTTCACTATTCTCTCTGAAGCATAAAAAATGTAGACTTAAAATACCAATGTGGGGTACAGGAAGGGGGAAGGAGTAAGTGGGCTGGTGGTGGCAGAGGGGCATGGGAGGAGGAGTCTTGAGACACTCTGGTGGTGGGTGGTGAACTAACTTGTTACACCAAGGTCATAAATGTTAGACCGTTGTAAACATCTTAACAGTAATTAATTAAAAGGCAGACACACACTGTTGAGGGCAGGAGAGTGCTCTGAGGGTTGGGTGCTTGTTTTGCATACCGAGGGCACCAGAACCCTAGGTCTCCTGCACAACTAGAGTACAGTCACCAGCACCTCTGAACCCTGAGCACTGCGGGGTGGGGGTGGCCTCTACACTACCAACAACAAAAGAGTGAAAAGAACTGTTGGACATGGCAGGTAGGGGCCACAAAGGGCTAGTTTGTGATTACCTGGGAACCCAGAATCTTCCATCCTGGTACATGATCCCTAGAGCCCTGCTGGGAGTGGCCATCTGAGCATTGCCAGTTGGGGTAAAACACCACATGTTACAACTGTTCTATTGGGCCAGGGAAATAGTGTAGTGGGCAAGGCATTGGTTCCATCCCCAGCATCCCATTAGTCCCTCGAGTGCACCAGGAATGATTCCTGAATGCAGAGCCAGGAATAAGCACTGAGTACCCATCAAATGTAGCCCCAAAGCAAATCCCCCCCCCCCCCAAAAAAAAACCTAGCTGTCTGAGCAGCTGGGTGTGGACATTAGTGTAGGACTGTGTGTAAGTTTCCTGAGTCCTAAAACTTGCACTGCAAGACATCATGTTTTAGAAATTACTATTTTTCCTATCTGGTTAGTTCTCCTTTGTATAAGTGGGCATTCTTTCTTGAACTTGCTAAATTTTCTTTCCCTTTTAATTTGTCTCACTAAAAATAAAAAAAAAATTAGAAAATTTTCTGTCAGCAGACCTGACAGACTGGACAGCAAAGCCAAGAGACAAGTAGTCTCTCAACCTTCCTTAACCTACAGAATTGTCAGGCATTTTTGGAATACTGTATTAACAAATTTTATGAGTAATAAAGCTTTTTTTTTAATAGGTCTTTGTGGGAAGAAACAAAAAGAAATCACAAAAGCTATTAAAAGAGCTAAAATCATGGGTAAGGACATCTGAAATATTGAATTGAGTTTATGAGAATTTTGCTCATTTCTTGTGAATAACTTTCATTTTCTCTTTATAGGTTTTATGCCAGTTACATACAAGGACCCTGCATACCTCAAAGATCCCAAAGTTTGTAATATTAAATATCGGGAGTAAACTGTTATCAACAACATTTTATAAGTTATGTTAATATTGACTGAAATTCTAAATTCTAATATCTAATAAACAAATCAGCTGTGATAACATGTTACATATCAGATTATGCATTGAGGGTTTTGGGTTTTTTTTTTTTTTTTTTTTTTTTGGTTTTTGGGCCACACCCGGTAACGCTCAGGGGTTACTCCTAGCTATGCGCTCAGAAGTCGCTCCTGGCTCGGGGGACCATATGGGACTCCGGGGGATCGAACCGCGGTCCGTCCAAGGCTAGCGCAGGCAAGGCAGGCACCTTCCCTTTAGCGCCACCGCCGGGCCCCGAGGGTTTTGTTTTTAGGGGTTTTTTTTTTGGGGGGGGATGGGGCCACTGGCAGCGCTCAGGGGTTACTTCTGGTTCTGCACTCAAGAATCACCCCCGGAACCCGAGAGATAGCATGGAGGTAAGGTGTTTGCCTTTCATGCAGGTCATTGGTTCAAATCCCAGTGTCCCATATGGTCCCCTGAGCCTGCCAGGAGTAACCCATGAGCGATGCTGGGTGTGACCAAAAAAAAAAGAATCACCCCAGGTGGGCTTGGGGATCATATGGGTTGCTGGGGATGGAACCAAGGTGTGCCCATGCAAAGCAAGACTTCTTGCTGTATTATCATTATGGCCCACTTCATATTAAGTTATTAACTCTTAGAAATTTGAAATATGAGAGAATACCATTAAAACTTAATTTGGGGGAGAGGCCAGAAAGATAGCACAGCTGTAGGGCCTTTGCCTTGCAAGCTGCTGACCCAGGACCAATGTGGTTCGAATATCTGCATCCCACATGGTCTCCCGTGCCTGCCAGAAGCAATTTCTGAGTAGAGCCAGGAGTAACCCCTAAGTGCCGCTGGGTGTGACCCAAAAAAAAAAAAAAAAACTTAATCTAGGTCATGGAGTGGTGTCGGTAGGATAAAAGGAAAAAAATAATCTTACCTGTCCTGGCATTCTTCAGGTGACTAATTGCTAATCTTAAACAGATAGCATTATTTGGCCTGTTCTGTACTCAAGATTTTGAACTCACTTTTGTGCTTAGGACTGAGATTGAGATTATCATTATTATTTTATTATTGGGGGGGAGGGTTTGGTCATACCCAGCTCTGCACTCAGAAGTCACTCCTGGCAGGCTTGGGGGACCATATGGGATGCTAGGATTTGTACCACCATCTGTCTTGAATCTGCTGTGTGCAAGGCGAATGCCCTACTGTTGTGCTATATCTCTGGCCCCAGGAATGAAACTGTTTGTGATTCATTATTATGGTGCCATCCATCACTAGGAAACAGGAATTTTGATGGTTCTGATAAAATAAAACATTTACCTTTTTAAGGCTAATTTCTTCTAATAAATTTCATATTATTTATAAGAAATTTGTTTCAACTTTATAGGGAAAAAAAACAAGATTTGGGTTGTAAACTAAAACCAACTCAGTTTTTTAAAGTACTTTGAAATAAATGTACTAAAATTCAACAATATTTTCCTACAAAGAGCCAAATACATAAAACAGAAATGTACAATTTTACCTTTTAGCCAATCATGAATCTCCTTTTTGCCTGAAGGAATCAAAATGTAGGTGAGTCCCCTGTGCCCATTCCCTCCAGTTCATTGTCCATCTCTGTGCTGCTAGTGGCAGATGTGTTTTCTTGGTTACTGCTCTCAGTATCTGTGTGAGATGTTCTGCTTTCTGTTGCTGATAGCCGGCACTTTTTCACTTGCCACCTGTCGATGGTATCTTGAGCTGGCCGCTTAGTTGGCAGCAGTGCACTGCTGGCTGGGTCTGCCTCGGGAATGTCAGGGCATTCGACCATCAAGGTCAGGTTGTCTGCCATACCTGGCTGGTGTTTGGTGTTGCAGGCACTTTTAGAAATACGCCTGTTCTTCAGGGAGATCACACAGGAATGGAGAAATTCAGAGTCTGGGAAAAAAGTCCGTAAGGCTTGACAAAGCAAAACATTCTCTTGAGGGACATCTTGCCCAATCTTCTCTCCTAAACAGAGCCAACAAATAGTTTAATGTAAAAAAACACCTGTTTTTAGAATCAGTTATTTGTTAGTTCAGTCAGAGACTAGGTAAACAATTTTATCATATTATCCAAAGAAAAAGGACATTTTTCAGTTCTAATTTATGTCCCAATAGTCTATGGTCAAGTATGTTAAATTATTTAATTATGTTACTTTTTTGGGATTTGGGGGCATACCTACTGTGCTCAGTGCTTATTCCTATCTCTGTTTTTAGGGATTACTCCTGGCAGGACTGGGGTACAATATAGGGTGCTGGGTTGTATTTTAAGGCAATTGTCCTACCTGCTATACTAGCTATCCACAACCCAAGTTTGTTATACTAATACTTTGGGGGTTGGAGCTATATCCAGCAGTGCTCAGGGCTTACTCCTGGATCTATGCTCAGGGAACACTTCTGGCAGTCCTAGGGGCCCATACAGGGTACGGTGGTTCAAACACTCTAACCAAGGTACTATTGCTCCAGCCCCAAATTTGTTATACTCAGTACTAATGATACAGACTATACTAGATAGCTATAATTGTACCATGATCTTTTTTTTTTCCTTCTTGTTTTTGGGTCACACCCGGCAGCACTCAGAGGTTACTCCTGGCTCTATGCTCAGAAATCACTCCTGGCAGGCTCGGGGGACCATATGGGATGCCGGGATTCAAACCACTGTACTGCATGCAAGGCAAACACCCTACCTCCATGCTATCTCCCCACCCCTTTTTGGTTTTTGGGCCACACCCTGTGATACTCAGGGGTTACTCCTAGCTATTCACACAGAAATCACTCCTGGCTGGGGGGATCATATGGGAGGCCTGGGGATCAAACCACAGTACATCCTAGGCTAGCACACGCAAGGCAGATGTCTTACAGCTTGTGCCACCACTCCGACTCTGACTTTTTTTTTTGGTGTAGCAAAATAACTACTTCTGGCTTACTCTTAAAATTCTTGTTCTCCTTGAACATAAATCTTGTTTGTTTCTGTTTCTTTGCTTGCTTAGTCAGGCCATTGTTTTCTACAGAACATGTGTTTCTTTCACCTCACGTCACTTCCCTTTTTTTTAAAAATAAATTAGCTTCAATAAAAATTAAATTTTTTTTAATCTTACAAAGGACATTCATCATAGCAACTACCTCATCTAAATTCAAATTTTCTTAAGCACAAAGTAGTGAGGTATAAACATTTATTTACCTGTTGAGATCTGTGTTTGTCTTCTTTTTTTTACTTCCCCTTTTAATCTATTTACATCGTTGAGTAGTTTCTCTACTGCTTGTTCACTTTGTTCTACTTTTATGCAAACATTCTGCAAAATAAAATAAGTATGGATAAAATTAAAAATAAGTAGTTATAAATATAAATATATATATTATATATATATATTTATAAATTTTTATATATATTTATATATATATTTATATATATTTATAAATTCTTTTATGGCGTATACTATATAAATTATATACTACATAAATTTTATCTCACCATTTCCTAGAAAAATTTACTAACAAAGCATTCATATGGTATTTTATAGGTTATATAAAATGACTTTGGGGGAAGAAGTGGCAATAATCAATATCCTGTCTCTCAAATGCTTCCTAGCTGCAATAAGTTCCCATCTATAATACTTTTTTTTTCTTTT
This sequence comes from Suncus etruscus, assembly GCF_024139225.1. Taxonomy (NCBI): domain Eukaryota; kingdom Metazoa; phylum Chordata; class Mammalia; order Eulipotyphla; family Soricidae; genus Suncus; species Suncus etruscus. Next base: position 72,660,824 of record NC_064863.1, read on the forward strand.
GGTTTTTGGGCGACACCTGGTGACTTTGAGACTCCTGGCTATGCACTCAGAAATCACTCCTGGCTTGCGGGACCATAAGGGACACCAGGGGATCGAACCGTGGTCTGTCCTAGGCACGGGCAAGGCAGACGCCTTACCACTTGCACCACTGCTCCGGCCCTAAGTTCCCATTTTGTACAATAAAATAGCTTTATTGTACCAGTTATTTCCTTGATAGGACAAATATTTGAAAAAATAAAATACTTAGCTCATACTGAAACAAAAATGCAGTACTTGGGCCAGAATGATGCACAGCAAGTAGGGTGTTTGCTTTGCATTCAGCTAACTCAGGTTCGATCCCCGGCATTCCATAAGCCTGCCAGGAGTAACTTCTAAGCGAAGAGCTTAAGAGGTGACCCTTAGTACCACCAGGTATGGCCCCCAAACCAAAAAATAAAAGTGCAATACTATTGAGGTGGTTGTGCCTCAGTGGTAGAGTTCACGAATTGAATGAGTAAGGCTCAGGGTTTGATCTCCGGTACTACTATCAAACTTTTAGTGCCACAGCAGCAGCAATAAAAAAAAAACAACACTATTTTGAGAAAGTCACAATTACTATAAACTTTAACATCAAGAAAATGACAATAGGGGCCGGGCGGTGGCGCTAAAGGTAAGGTGCCTGCCTTGCCTGCGCTAGCCTTGGACAGACCACGGTTCGATCCCCCGGTGTCCCATATGGTCTCCCAAGCCAGGAGCAACTTCTGAGCACATAGCCAGGAGTACCCCTGAGCATTACTGGGTGTGGCCCAAAAACCAAACAAAAAAAAAAAAAAAAAAGAAAATGACAATAAACCACTATGAAAGTGGGGCAGGGAAGCATGCACCACTAGAAGCAACCCATGGCCACTCAGCCAGAAATCGCTCCAGAGCACCATTGGATATGGATCAATACCAAAACTAGAAAAGGAAAATAAAACTGACATTGCTTTTTTTTGGTTTGGGGCCATACCCAGCAGTGCCCAGGGGTTACTCCTGGCTCTGTGCTCAGAAATTGCTCCTGGCAAACTTGGAGGACCATATGGGATGCCGGGATCGAACCTGGGTTCATTCCAGGCAAATGGCCTACCGGTGTGCTATCACTCCACCCAGAAAACTCACTTTCATTGTCAGGAAGAAAAGTTACTGAAGATTTTAAATTTCTGACACTGGAGTGAGAAATATGTGGCCAACTCACATAAGATCCCTAGCACCTCCTATGGTAACCTGAGCACCTCCAGGAGTGATCCCTGAGCACTGTTGGGTATGGCTTCCAAACAAAATGAAAACTGATTTTAGTTCCTGAAAGAGAACTGCATTGGAAATGACTGATCTAAGTGCCTCTAGATATAACTACTAAAAACCCTTTGGTTCAGTGATTTCTATCTTATTATTATATTTTCTTTTTGTTTTGGAGCCACGCCTGGTGGCGCTCAGCTATCTCCTGCCTCTGCACTCAGAAATTACTCCTGGCAGGCTCAGGGGACCATATGGGATGCCAGAGATCAAACCTGCGTTGGCTACATGCTAGGCAACACCTTACCCACAGTGCTATTGCTTCAGTGCCAGGAATTAAAATCTTTGATAACTAGTGATTTTATTTGTAGAATATAAAGTAAATAATAAAAAATTAGGGGCCAAAATAATTAGGGGCCAGAGCGATATCACAATGAGTAGGGCATTTGTCTTGCACACAGCCAACTTAGCTTCGATTCCTTGCATCCCATTTGGTCTCTGGAGCCTGCCTGGACTGTTTTCTGAGTGCAGAGCCAGGAGTAAACCCTGAACGCTGCCAGATGTGGCCCCAAAATGAAAAAAAAAAATGGTTACCTCTTAATTATTGTAATGTCAAAAGAAGATTACAATTACTTTTAGAATATTTGCCCTGACACTGTAATCCCTTTATTGACTTTCATATTAAATGAACCAAATAGCAATAGTTAGTATTAGTCAATTGATATTAAGAAAAAAAATTTTTTTGCAAGATATGAGGAATGGAAGCCAGAATTAGTTCACTTTAGTTCATACACAATCCAGGATTAGTTATATCACAGAATCACATCCCTGGCACCTACATCCTTATCTCTTGAACACAAGAGGTCTGAGTGCAGGAGGAATGACTTAGTCAGTCAGTGGGTGGATAAATAAAAAGATCTGTAGATAATATGAAGAACTCCAATGTGCAGAGAGACAGAAAGTTCTGTCTACATTTCCCATTTTAACCATATATATACATATATATATATATATAAGATTTTGGCCCACACCTGGCGATTCTCTGGTTACTCCTGGCTCAGCACTCAGGAATTACTTCTGGAATAATTAACTCATAAATAATCCCTGACCACTGCATATAGCCTAAAACAGCAAAATAAAAACTTAATGAAAATCATGTTTATGAACCCATCACTATCAACTATGTAAAAACATAAAGTGGAGAAAACATAAAATAAAAATTGTTATAACAGGATATTGGATATTTCTCTAATTTCTATAATTCTTGCATTAATTCATTTTTAAAAAGTATTGTATCTGGGCCAGAGCAATAGCACAGCGGTAGGGTGTTTGCCTTGCATGCCCTAAGCTAAAAAGAAAAAAAGTATAGAATATAAAACAGAATAAACCCATTTTCTCACTGTGCTGAATCAATAGTATTGTGGCCATGGTGCGTACGTGGCTATATGACTCCAATCTCCTTTTGGGAGAAGCACACTGGACAGCCTGGCCAGTCTTTTGGGTCTACAATGATTGTGCTCAGACCATGTTCCTGCTTTGGTCTTAGCCAATGACAGAGGACAGTTGGGATTAGGACAGATCCATTCCTAGATCTCACATCTGCTCAAAATATGCCATTTTTCTTTTGGTTTTTGGGCCACATCCAGTGACACTTGGGTTACTTCTGGCTATGTGCTCAGAAATCGCTCCTGGCTTGGGGGACCATATGGGACGCCAAGGATCGAACCAAGGTCCATCCTGGATGGGCCGTGAGCAAGGCAAGTGTTCTACCGCTGCACTATCACTCCAGCCTCAAGTATGCCTCTTTTGAAGGAAAACTGTGCTCAAAGACTTCACCTGGTTGAAACAGTTGGCTCAACCATCCAACACACACTACCCATTTCTTTTTTGTTTTTGGGCCACATCCGCTGACACTTAGGGGTTACTCTTGGCTTGGGGGACCATATGGGACACCGGGGGATCAAACCATGGTCCGTCCTAAGTTACTGCGCACAAGGCAGATGCCTTACTGCTTGCGCCATGGCTAAGGCCCCACATTGCCCATTTCTATCCATTCTCAGGCTACACCAGCAATCCTTCCTTCCTGCTTACTCTTTCTTCCTCCCCTTTTTTCTCTGGAAACCTAACAAATCTCTTGCATGTGTAATACCACCCTGATGTCTACTTCTCAAAGCATCTGAACTGGCAATGAGACAGAATTTGGTATTGTGGTAGACACTGTTCCCAATTTATCATACAGTAGGATTTTCCTGCCTACTGCTACATGATATCCTTTGGCTAAGGAAATATGAATAGTATGACATGTCAACTCTGAGCAGAAGTTTCAAGAGCTAATATATGATTTTTGTTTGTTTGGGGACAGCCACTCCTGCCGATGTTCAGGCGCTGCACTCAAGAATCACTACTGGCAGGCTCAGGAGACCTTATGGGATGCCAGGGATTGACCAGTTTGGCTGTTTGCAAGGCAAGCTCCCTATTCACTGTGTTATTGCTCTGGCTGCCTGTTGTGATTTTTTACTAGCCAACATGCTTTCCCTCTGTCTTGTGAAGGAAAGATCTCATATAAAGCACTGATGATCTTAAAGATGATATTTAGTAAAGGAACAGACATGCAATCAAGTCATAGATGAGAGACTAAACTCTAATTTTAGAAGACCACTGAAATTTTGGTCTTTTCTGCTACATACAAAAATACAGATCTAATCAAAAGTCAGTTTATACCTAGAAGATTTATGACCATTTTAATATGAACTCTGAGTGATCTTGTAAGTACCTGACATTTAGCTTACCTTTAATTCTTCTTGAAAAGAAGCATACATCTCATTTATCTTTTGTACCTCCTTTAAAGATCCATCTTCTTTAAAAAATGCAGACCTGTAAAAAATGGGCATTTCCTTGGGAAAATGTAACTCATTTTAAGACAATGAATGACACAGAGCTAGAGAGATAGTTTAATAGACTGGAATGCATTTTTAGCTTGTGGGAAGCCTAGGTTTAACACCTAGTACTGCAAGAAACTGCCAGGAATGACCTGAGCTGAGACAGGAACACTACTGTGATTTTTTTTGTTTGTTTTGGGGTCAGACCTGGCAGTGCTCAGGGGTTACTCCTGACTCTATGCTCAGAAATTGCTCATGGCAGGCTCAGGGGATCATATGTGACTCTGAGTCACATCCCTAGCCCCCCTGAAGCATTCTCTTTATTGGCATTTAGGGACCATCAATTTGTCAGTCTACATACATGTCACAAGAAAGCCTAGTTGATATCTTCATATAAGCCAACTGACCAGTACATCTAGCCTACTAAATATAAGTACGGCTAAGACTCAGAAAGGCTAGTGAAAATAGCTAATAAAAGTAAAGAAGTGAAAAGATAAAAATTTTCACTGTAATGTCTACGACTTTGAAAATATTTCCTAAAAAATATTTCACTGAACTTAAATTGTTAATAAGGGGCTATAGTAATTATCATATTATGAAGAAAAAAGTAGTATTAAGTGTGGTTTACAAAAATCCCATTTTGAGAGAAATGGATAATTACACTCTAAAACAGGTCTTGTACACGTCTTGTACATGACTGACCCTGGTTAGATGCCTGGCATCCCATGCTGTCCCCTAAGCACTGTCAGGAGTAATTCCTGAGTGCAGAGCTACGAGTTATCCTTGAGTAATTTGGGGTGTGACCCAAAACAAAAACAAACTAAAATTTTGCTTTTTAGTATCAATGAAATGTATTGAATAACTTTAGACACTTTCTTCATACAATACTCAGATTTTCTCCTGGTGCTGCTCAAGGATAATCACTCTTGGAAGGGCTGAGCAGATTCTGTGTGGGGCAAATCAAGTGCTTTTACCTACTGTACTTTTTTTCTAGCCCATAAAACATTAAGTACTGTGGTATCACAAAAATAATAAGCAGATCCTTATTTTCATCCAATTTAAACTAATAAATATTCTAATAAATATTCAGAAATGTTATTTCTGACAATTAGTAACTTGAATAAAGAACAGAGGCCGGGCCCGGAGAGATAGCACAGCGGTGTTTGCCTTGCAAGCAGCTGATCCAGGACCAAAGGTGGTTGGTTTAAATCCCGGTGTCCCATATGGTCCCCCGTGCCTGCCAGGAGCTATTTCTGAGCAGACAGCCAGGAGTAGTAACCCCTGAGCACCACTGGGTGTGGCCCAAAAACCAAAAAAAAAAAAAAAAAAAAAGAACAGAGGCCAGGATAATAGTACAGTGGGGAAGGTGCTTGCCTTGCATGTAGACAACCCAGACTTGATCCCCAGATTTTGTATTTGGTTGTATATAGTTGTATGTGTATATGGTTCCCTGAGTCCAAGCAGGTATGCCCCCCACAAAATAAATAAAGAATAGAAATAGTGGATCCAGGGAGATCGCCCAGAACAGTGGTCGGCAACCTGCGGCTCTTGAGCCACAGATGGCTCTTTACACTTTTAATTTCTGTGTGCAGGGCGGCCGCTCCAGGAGTCAGTACTCTGCTCCTAGCTTCTGTCGGTGCACCCTGGGTGGCTCTCAAAATAAATTGCAATCGTGGTTTTGGCGAGATTTGGCTCAGTTGAAAAAAAAGGTTGCCGACCACTGGCCCAGAAGATTGGAGTACCTGCACATGGAAAACCCTGGGTTCAACCCCCAAAGTAGTGTATTTTCGTAAGATTGTTTTTTGCCTGTCGTCCTGCCTGGATCTTCCAGGTGGGGACGATTAAGTAGAAAATAAAGACCTTGTGGGCGAGGTGAGAGGAACTTTTTGGCAGAGCTGACGGCTGGCTTGGTTGTTGATTTGGAGTTGGCATCAGAACTGTTAAAGGACTCTCATTGCCGAACTTTTGTCCCCCAACCTTTGTATCCGTCTGGATTATTTGTGGTGGAGAATTATCACTTAGGTTTCCCCCAAAGGGGGGAACGGAAGAATAGGATTTAATCTCTCATTTTGGGAGATATTTCTGGACTCTCAAATCACCAACAAGGGGTTCAACATTCCCCAACACCCAACACTGTCTACCCTGACCTTCTATAGCACCTTGAAGGAACCCCTAAATTGAAAATAAACATATCTCAGCAGACTATGTGAGTCTTGGATAAGTTCCTTCCTCCCTCCCTCCCTCCCTCCCTCCCTCCCTCCCTCCTTCCTTCCTTCCTTCCTTCCTTCCTTCCTCCTTCCCTCCCTCCCTCCCTCCCTCCTTCCTTCCTTCCTTCCTTCCTTCCTTCCTTCCTTCCTTCCTTCCTTCCTTCCTTCCTTCCTTCCTTCCTTTGTCCTTCCCTCCCTCCCTCCTTCCTTCCTTCCTTCCTTCCTCCTTCCCTCCCTCCCTCCTTCCTTCCTTCCTTTTCTTCCCTCCTTCTCTCTCTCTCTCTCTCTCTCTCTCTCTCTCTCTCTCTCTCTCTCTCTTTCTTTCTGTTTTTGCTGGTGTTGGGAGTTGAACCCAGGGCCGTACACAAAACAAGGCAAGTGTTCCACTAAGCTACATCCCAGATCCCTAAAATCTCATTTTTTGTTTTAGCCAGTCATTTCTTTCAATTGCTGCTTTAGAAAAAAAGACAACAGCAAACATCCTACTTACACTTAGAATTGAAAAGATGTTACATAGGGCCGGATGAACTGGAGAGATGGCAGGGAAGGAAGGGGCATTTGCCTTGCATGTAGCTGACCCAGGTTTCATCTTATATAGTCCCCTGAGTCCCTATAGGAGTGATTCCTGAGTGCAGAACCAGGAGTAACAACTGAGCAATACGGAGTGTGGCCCCAAACCAAAACCAACCAAAAAGGACATTATATTTACAGGACATACAGAAAAATCTTTTGTTGTGTATATGATAAATCAATAAAACAGATAAGAAAATAAAAATTGGGCCCGGAGAGATAGCACAGCAGCGTTTGCCTTGCAAACAGCCGATCCAGGACCAAAGGTGGTTGGTTCGAATCCCGGTGTCCCATATGGTCCCCCGTGCCTGCCAGGAGCTATTTCTGAGTAGACAGCCAGGTGTAACCCCTGAGCACCGGTGGGTGTGGCCCAAAAACCAAAAAATAAAAATAAAAATAAAAATAAAAAAAAGAAAAATTCAATTTTTTGCAAGTGGCTACCCAGTTTTGCCAACACCACTTGTTGAAGAGGCTTTCTTTGTTCCATTTAGGATTTTTTGCTCCTTTATCAAAAATTAGATGATTGTATGTCTGGGGAACATTCTCTGAGTATTCAAGCTTATTCCACTGATCTGAGGGCCTGTCTTTATTCCAATACCATGCTGTTTTGATAACTATTGCTTTGTAGTAAAGTTTAAAGTTGGGGAAAGTAATTCCTCCCATATTCTTTTTCCCAATGATTAGACCCCCAGCTAACATCATGTACGAAGGTAAAATCCAAATGGATTAAAGACCTCGATATCAGCCCCAAAACCATAAGATATATAGAACAATACGTAGGTAAAACACTCCAGGACATTGAGGCTAAAGGCATCTTCAAGGAAGAAACTGCACTCTCCAAGCAAGTGAAAGCAGAAATTAACAGATGGGACTATATTAAGCTGAGAAGCTTCTGCACCTCAAAGGAAATAGTGCCCAAGATACAAGAGCCACCCACTGAGTGGGAGAAACTATTCACCCAATACCCATCAGATAAGGGGCTAATCTCCAAAATATACAAGGCACTGACAGAACTTTACAAGAAAAAAACATCTAATCCCATCAAAAAATGGGGAGAAGAAATGAACAGACACTTTGACAAAGAAGAAATACAGATGGCCAAAAGACACATGAAAAAGTGCTCCACATCACTAATCATCAGGGAGATGCAAATCAAAACAACGATGAGATACCACCTCACACCACAGAGAATGGCACACATCACAAAGAATGAGAATAAACAGTGTTGGTGGGGATGTGGGGAGAAAGGAACTCTTATCCACTGCTGGTGGGAATGCCGTCTAGTTCAACCTTTATGGAAAGCAATATGGAGATTCCTCCAAAAACTGGAAATTGAGCTCCCATACGATCCAGCTATACCACTCCTAGGAATATACCCTAGGAACACAAAAATACAATATAAAAACCCCTTCCTTACACCTATATTCATTGCAGCACTATTTACCATAGCAAGACTCTGGAAACAACCAAGATGCCCTTCAACAGATGAATGGCTAAAGAAACTGTGGTACATATACACAATGGAATATTATGCAGCTGTCAGGAGAGATGAAGTCATGAAATTTTCCTATACATGGATGTACACGGAATCTATTATGCTGAGTGAAATAAGTCAGAGAGAGAGAGAAAAACGCAGAATGGTCTCACACATTTATGGGTTTTAAGAAAAATGAAAGACATTCTTGCAATAATAACTTTCAGACACAAAAGAGAAAAGAGCTGGAAGTTCCAGCTCACCTCAGGAAGCTCATCACAAAGAGTGATGAGTTTAGTTGGATAAATAACTACATTTTGAACTGTCCTAATAATGAGAATGTATGAGGGAAATTGAGAACCTGTTTAGAGTACAGGCGGGGGTCGGGTGGGGAGGAGGGAGACTTGGGACATTGGTGATGGGAATGTTGCACTGGTGATGGGTGGTGTTAAAAAAAAAAACAAAAAAAAACACATGGGAATATATAAAGCTGAGGAGCTTCTGCACCTCAAAGGAAATAGTAAAAAAAAAAAATAATAAATAAAGTAAAAAAAAAAGAAAAATTAAAGTAAAAAGCCCAAGAGAAAGGCTTCAGGAATGTGGCCGTTCATTTTTCTTTCCCCTTTTACCCTGTGGCTATATAATCAGAAATTAATTTCAAAGCAGAGACAAGAATATGGGTAGGCGGGGAAGTTGAGGTCTCTCACCTGTGTGTTTTCATTGTTCTGTTAAAACCGACAGACATACAGGATCCTGATACCGTTTTATAGCCCAGTTGCTCAGACATGCCCAGATTGGCCACCACTAAAGGTATCCTATGAAAAAGCCTGAAGAAATAAAATGTTAAGTGTAAAGTTAAAGCAGAAGATGAATATGTACCTAGCATAGAATACTTTTCCCCTACAAAATTTAAAATAACTAAAATCCCAGAGGCGGAACAAGAGTAAACAGGTAAAGTGCTTGTCTGCTGGGTTAGAACCCTAGCATCCCATTAAGGTCCCTTGAGCCTGCCAGGAGTGTGGCCAAAATCCAAATAACAACCCCCTAACCATTAAAATTCTTTACTACTTACACAAGCTATAATGTTTTGACTGGAGACAAAGGGCTTTTTTTTTTTTTCATAATGGATACACTGTTTTTGTTTTGGTTTCACACTCAGTGGTACTCAGGTGTTAATCCTGGCTCTGTACTCAGAAATCACTCCTGGCAGGTTTGGAGACCATATGGGATGTTGGGGATTGAACCCAGGTCAGTCACCAGCAAAGCAAAGGTCCTTCCTGTTGTGTTATCACTCCTGCCCCAACAAATGGCTTTGATAACTTGGGCTCGCTTGGATTTTGCATCATACCTTGTGATGATCAGGGGTTATCCTATCTGCACTCAGGAATCACTCCTGGTGGGCTCTGGGAATGATATGGGATGCTAGACAGCGAACCCAAGTTGGTCACATGCAAGGGAAGTGCACTACCCACTGTACTATATCTCTGGCTCAAACTGGTGACAAATTAAAGTTGTGCACCATTTGGGCCAGAGCGATAGGATGGCAGGGTGCTTACCTTGCATGTGACTCACCTGGGTTTGATTCCCAGGATTCCATATGGTTCCCTGAGACTTCCAGTAGTGATCCCTAAATGGAGAGCCAGGAGTAAGCTCTGAGTATTACCAGATGTGATACAACCCTGATCTACCAAAAAAAAAAAAAAAAAAAAAAAAGTGCTCCCCCCACCCTGCGCAGGGAGACAGTTCAAATTTCCAAGGGCAGGAATGTGCTCAAAAGTCCCAGCTCTGACTATTCAGGATAGCTTAGTCTGGCAGAAAAATCACCTATGCCCTAAACACAACTTGCAAGAGTCCTTCCCCCACCAAAGGAGAAAAGTGTGAGTCATGAACAGAAGAATGACCTGAAAACCATGAACCCAAACCAGAGCTGTGTAGACAGAGTGAAAGAAATCGAAGTGGGCCCGGAGAGATAGCACAGCGGCGTTTGCCTTGCAAGCAGCCGATCCAGGACCAAAGGTGGTTGGTTCGAATCCCGGTGTCCCATAGGGTCCCCCGTGCCTGCCAGGAGTTATTTCTGAGCAGACAGCCAGGAGTAACCCCTGAGCGCTGCCGGGTGTGGCCTAAAAACCAAAAAAAAAAAAAAAAAAAGAAAAAAAGAAAGAAAGAAATCGAGGTGGGAGATCCTATGGATTGTGTGATGTGAGGTATTGGCACATTGCTTATGGTTGTGGTGTGAGTTTTTAAAAGATGTGGAAATGATTCTTGGGCCAGAGCAATAGTATAGCATGTAGGCACTTGCCTTACATGCCACTGACTATGGACTTCAATCCCTCCCATCTAGTATAGTCCCTTGAACCTCACCAGGAGTGATCCCTCAGCAGACCAGAGTAGCCCAAAACAAAAAAGTACTTTAGGGGCCAGAGTGATAGCACAGTAGGTGGGGTATTTGCTTTGCTTTGCACATGACCAATCCAGATTCGATCCCCAGCATCTCATATGGCCCCGAGCCTGCCAGGAGCAATTTCTGAGCACAGAGCCAGGAGTAATCCCTAAGTGCTGCTAGGTGTGCCCCAAAAACAAAAACCAACAACAACAACAAAAAAACAGCAACACCCAAAACAAAAAACCTTTTAATGGCACAAGTAATGTTAAGTCAACATGGTTGAGTCTTATCCTATCTTCCATGAAAAATAAAAAGAATTTCAAGAGTCAGGAATAGCTCAAGCAGGTGCCTACCTTGCAGCATGAGGCTTATCTGACTTGCACTTTCCTATCTGTAAACAGCAGATGAGGGTTGGAGAGGTAGCACCATGGACTCTGCATGTGGAGGGTCTGGGTTCAATCCCAGCACTGTACAGTCCCCAAACCAAAACAAAAGACTCCTTTCAGAGGATTAGTATCTGAAAGTACTTGCTAACTCCAGAAAGCATAACAAATATATTAGGTAGATTTTTCTTTGAGCTGAAGACAGTGAGCAGGCAACACTTACTCTTTCTGAGGCTTGTATAGGGCATACTCCAGCTGATGAGTAGAACCGCTTTCTGTTACTGTACTTGATGTTAATAGTAAAAAGACAAATTCCTGGTTTGAAATAAATGCTTGTAAATTTCGGTGAAGCAATCTCTCTCTAAACGTCATGATTTGGTCTGAATGACGTCGAAATTTGTACCAACCAATCGCATTCTGAAAGAAAATACCAGGTGTATCAGTAGTTACAATGATTGTCTATCTTCCTGTCATTACTAAACAACAAACATGACAGTCTTAAAAATATTTAGAAACTTAGGACATAAACCTTATATTATATATATTATATATATATATATATATATATATAATTTAAAACTATTTCATTTTGGGAGAGGAAAAATAGTACAGTGGGTAGGGGATGTGCAATCGAAACAGGTTCAAAATCTGAGATCCCCATATGTTTTCCCTAAGCACCACTGGGAGTAATTCCTGAGTACCGAGCTAGGAGTAACCCCTGAGCATCACCAGGTGTAACCTCAAAACCAATTGAAGGGGCCAGGCGGTGGCGCAAGAGGTAAGGTGCCTGCCTTGCCTGCGCTAGCCTTGGACGGACCGCGGTTCGATCCCCCCGGTGTCCCATATGGTCCCCCAAGCCAGGAGCGACTTCTGAGCGCATAGCCAGGAGTAACCCCTGAGCGTTACCGGGTGTGGCCCAAAAACCAAAAAAAAAAAAAAAAAAAAAAAAACAATTGAAAACAAAAAAACTTTCTTTTTTCCTAAGGTGAGCAGTTGGATCACAACTGGTTGTGCTCAGGGACCATACGTGGTGGTCCCCCAGTATCAGCTATGTGTAGTAAGGCAATCACCTCAGACACCTATTCTGTACCTAAGACCCACAATGTTTGTTTTATTTTCTAGGTGCAGGGGCTTGGGGCCATACCCAGCAGTGTTCAGAGCTTCCTCCTGAATCTGTACTCAGAAATCACTCCTGGCAGGGGCCGGAGAGATAACATGGATGTAAGGCGTTTGCCTTGCATGCATAAGGACGGTGGTTCAAATCCTGACATCCCATATGGTCCCCCGAGCCTGCCAGGAGCAATTTCTGAGTGTAGAGCCAGGAATAACTCCTGAGCGCTGCCGGGTCTGACACAAAAAAACAAAAAAGAAATCACTCTAGTAAATGTTCAAGAATCAAATGCAGTGCTAAGGATCAAAACATGGTCAGGCATGTGCAAATACCTTAACCCCTGTCCTATCTCTCAGACACATAAACAATGTCTTCTCAAAGAGATATCCACTGAATTAATTTTTTTTTTTTTTTGGTTTTTTGGGCCACACCCGGCATTGCTCAGGGGTTACTCCTGGCTGTCTGCTCAGAAATAGCTCCTGGCAGGCATGGAGGACCATATAGGACACCGGGATTCGAACCAACCACCTTTGGTCCTGGATCAGCTGCTTGCAAGGCAAACGCCGCTGTGCTATCTCTCCGGGCCCTACTGAATTAATTTTTATCTTAAACTAGAATTCAGGAGGATTTCTGGGTGTCTTTGCCTGGTATGTTGGGGGCTCTGGGCAGGACAGCTAGCCATAGGTCCCCTGGGCTGACCACCTAGTCCAGGGGTCCAAGGTCCCCCCAAACCTGGTGGGTCTTCAAGGCCACGCCTGGTTAATCGGGCCCTGGGGGGAGGGGGGAGAAATTCCTCCCTAGGCATCCAAAAACTACAGAGGCTCGGCTGGGCTCAGAGCACTCCGCATGCCAGGATTTCTGGGTGTCTTTGCCTGGTATGTTGGGGGCTCTGGGCAGGACAGCTAGCCACAGGCCCCCTGGGCTGACCACCTAGTCCAGGGGTCCAAGGTCCCCCCAAACCTGGTGGGTCTTCAAGGCCACGCCTGGTTAATTGGGCCCTGGGGGGAGGGGGGGAGAAATTCCTCCCTAGGCATCCAAAAACTACAGAGGCACAGCTGGGCTCAGAACACTCCGCATGCCAGGATTTCTAGGTCTTTGCCTGGTATGTTGGGGGCTCTGGGCAGGACAGCTAGCCACAAGCCCCCTGGGCTGACCACCTAGTCCAGGGGACCAAGGTCCCCCCAAACCTGGTGGGTCTTCAAGGCCACGCCTGGTTAATCGGGCCCTGGGGGGAGGGGGGGGAGAAATTCCTCCCTAGGCATCCAAAAACTACAGAGGCTCGGCTGGGCTCAGAGTACTCCGCATGCCAGGATTTCTGGGTGTCTTTGCCTGGTATGTTGGGGGCTCTGGGCAGGACAGCTAGCCATAGGTCCCCTGGGCTGACCACCTAGTCCAGGGGTCCAAGGTCCCCCCAAACCTGGTGGGTCTTCAAGGCCACGCCTGGTTAATCGGGCCCTGGGGGGAGGGGGGGGAGAAATTCCTCCCTAGGCATCCAAAAACCACAGAGGCTCGGCTGGGCTCAGAGTACTCCGCATGCCAGGATTTCTGGGTGTCTTTGCCTGGTATGTTGGGGGCTCTGGGCAGGACAGCTAGCCATAGGTCCCCTGGGCTGACCACCTAGTCCAGGGGTCCAAGGTCCCCCCAAACCTGGTGGGTCTTCAAGGCCACGCCTGGTTAATCGGGCCCTGGGGGGAGGGGGGGGAGAAATTCCTCCCTAGGCATCCAAAAACTACAGAGGCACAGCTGGGCTCAGAACACTCCGCATGCCAGGATTTCTGGGTCTTTGCCTGGTATGTTGGGGGCTCTGGGCAGGACAGCTAGCCACAGGCCCCCTGGGCTGACCACCTAGTCCAGGGGACCAAGGTCCCCCGAAACCTGGTGGGTCTTCAAGGCCACGCCTGGTTAATCGGGCCCTGGGGGGAGGGGGGAGAAATCCCTCCCTGTGCATCCAAAAACCACAGAGGCGCAGCTGGGCTCAGAACACTCCGCATGCCAGGATTTCTGGGTGTCTTTGCCTGGTATGTTGGGGGCTCTGGGCAGGACAGCTAGCCACAGGCCCCCTGGGCTGACCACCTAGTCCAGGAGACCAAGGTCCCCCCAAACCTGGTGGGTCTTCAAGGTCACGCCTGGTTAATCGTGCCCTGGGGGGAGGGGGGGAGAAATTCCTCCCTAGGCATCCAAAAACTACAGAGGCTCGGCTGGGCTCAGAGCACTCCGCATGCCAGGATTTCTGGGTGTCTTTGCCTGGTATGTTGGGGGCTCTGGGCAGGACAGCTAGCCATAGGTCCCCTGGGCTGACCACCTAGTCCAGGGGTCCAAGGTCCCCCCAAACCTGGTGGGTCTTCAAGGCCACGCCTGGTTAATTGGGCCCTGGGGGGAGGGGGGGAGAAATTCCTCTCTAGGCATCCAAAAACTACAGAGGCACAGCTGGGCTCAGAACACTCCGCATGCCAGGATTTCTGGGTCTTTGCCTGGTATGTTGGGGGCTCTGGGCAGGACAGCTAGCCACAGGCCCCATGGGCTGACCACCTAGTCCAGGGGACCAAGGTCCCCCAAACCTGGTGGGTCTTCAAGGCCACGCCTGGTTAATCGGGCCCTGGGGGGAGGGGGGAGAAATTCCTCCCTAGGCATCCAAAGCCCCGCACGTACTTCATGTACTTCATGTATTCAGAATATTCCTTATTCTTTTGTTATGTTTTGCAATACAGAATGTTTATTTTGTATTCTGCCCTTTTCCACACCCATACAAAGCTCTTTTTTACTCAACTCTCTAACCCCCTCTCAAACATCACTAACCTACATTACTCTTTTTAACTTCAGTAGTGTACAATCCTAATCACAGTCCAAAGATGTGCATTGTGTGTGACAACCCCAAATTCTTTCAAGATATATAAAATGGACACGTATTTCTTTAGAATATTTTGTGGGTTTTTTTGGACAGCTATAATTCTTACTAAATTTTGTCTTATACAGTGATGATTCTAACCACTTTTTATCTTCTCTTTTTGAGCTGTTTAATAAGGAATTTTGGTGGAAGAGTCCCCCAGTTTAATGCTTATGATTGAACCATGTCATGGGAATCATTGGAATTGTTCTTATGGCCCCCATATGCGCCAATAACACCACGTGGCATTGCTTCTTATTTGCATAGGCACATTAAAATGGGAAAATACTATACATACAAATAAGATCCTATTTAATAGAGATTGGAACACACAAATCTTGTAGTGCAGAGGGACCTTACACCCTGAACATTGACATAACGACCTGGCACAGACCTCAGAAGAAAGGGCATAATCCATTCTCCCCTGAACCAGGGAAGCCATCCACGAAACATCCAGGCTGGTCTATAACATCACCTGGAAGCAATCCTCTACCACGGAAGACCTACACTGCTCAGACTTTGACCTGCTCAAAAGAGACTTCCCTTAACACTGAGAAGACTTAACAACGACAACGACCTGCTTACAGGACAGGGCTCCCTGCATTGCCCTTTGATTGTGAGGTGAAACGAGAGGATGCTCCACATCCTGACTTCAATGTAAGATATGCAGATTCCAGGATCTTTAATACAGAAACATGATACCAACAACAGAGACTGTGTGAAAAATAAAAGTGTGTTGGCACTACAGACAATGTATTGGATTGGACGATCTAGCTTGCCTGAAGCCTAGACTTGGTCTTATGCCAGGAAACTTCAGGGTTCGGGTCTCTTTGTACTTAGGCCAAGGTTATTTCTTTCCATGTCCCTCATATTTTGGTGGGCCTATGCAAACAACAATTGCCACTCTAACACCATTTTTACTGTGCTCCTTTGACTCTAATCTTTAAAAAGAACTCACTTAAAATTTGAGGTTAACGTAAGCTAATATGCATGTATATGGAAATGTAAGAAAATACTATGCCTGTAATGTTTAAGGAGTTACGTAAGTTTTATGGCTTTAGATTGCTTTGTGTACTGTTAAGAAATATTATAATGTGTTACAATCTGGGGACTTGAGGGACAAAGTAATTGTACATGGATTCTGTCTTATTTATCTTGATGTTCTTTCAAAGTTAAGATATCAGCAAGGGGACTTCTGAGAATTATGTTATGGGTGATTGTCCTTCCACTGTAACTTTACTTTGTCCTCTTTCTTTGTACCTTTGTTCTCATAATTAAAAATAAAAAAAAATAGAAAAAAAAAAACTAGAATTCAGAAAGATTTTAATTTTGCTTTAAAAGAAATCTTTTTTTTTTTTTTTTTTTTTGGTTTTTAGGCCTCATCCGGTGATGCTCAGGAAATTACTCCTGGCTCAGGGGACCATATGGGATGCCGGGGATAGAATCCAGGTCTATCCTGTGTTAGCTTCATGCATGGTCAACGCCCTATTTGCTGTGCTATCGCTCAGGCCCCAGAAATCTTTTTTTTTTAAACTTTATTTGTTTATTGATTGATTGATTGATTGTAGGGTCACACTCAGTGGTGCTCTGGGGTTACTCCTGGCTCTGCACTCAGAAATCATCCCTGGCAGGCCGGGGGACATATAGGTGCCAAGAATTGATCTGGGCCCCTCCTAAGTTGGCCGCATGCAAGGCAAAAGCCCTACAGCTGTGTGATATATCTCTCTGCCCCCCCCCCCCGAAATATTTATTTTATTATTATTTTTTTTTGGAGTCACTTGGCTGTCCTCAGGAGTTAACCCTGGCTTTGTGCAGGATTGCTCCTGATAGTGCTGAAGAGACAATATGGGATCAAACCCAGGCTAGCCAAATGTAAGACATGTGTCCTACCCACTGCACTATCACTCCAGCCCTTTACCAAACTTTTTAAAAGGAAAAAAAAAGTGTCCATAAGATAATCTGTATTGGGGAAAAAAAATCTATTTTGATGATTTAATACATTTTAACTGGCCAACTATACTGTGGAAGATTTCAAGTAGGTGTTGTGACATATAAAATAACAGCTTAAGTTCTAGGATAAACGGTACTAGAAAGTGGTATAACAGTTACGCAGAGAAAAAGAGATCATCAAGAGCAATCAAGGATGGCAAAGAAGAAGATGAAGAGTTTTGAAAACCATATGCAGTACTTGAATCAAACTAGGGTCAGATGTATGCAAGCAAGCACCTTCACTTCTGTACTAGCCCACTGACTTGAGATGGGGGAGGGAGGAGAGGGAGAGAGAGAAAGAGAGAGTGAGAGAGAGAGAGAGAAAGGGTGAGAGAGAGAGAGAGGTTGAGAGAGAGAGAAGAAGAGAGACAATGTGTGCTTAAGATAAAGTGTGTGCGTGTGTGTTTTTAAGATACAGTGTCACTTTTATGACTAGTTTTGCTTTCAGAGTAACCCTTTCAATATTTGCAAAGAATAACAGTCCTAAGACACTGTCAAGAGAAATGTAAAAGTGCTGCCAGAGAATAGCATGCTTCTTAGGAGATGAACATAATATATACAGTACCAAAAAAGAAGTCAAGTTATACCGTTTTAGCACTTGATAGTATTTTCTTCAGTGCTTGTACATTAACTTCACCAGAAGAATTGTAAAAGCTGTAAAAGTCAAAATTAAAAGTATTTCACATAAGCTAAAAATATAAATACTTTCATTAGCCACATTTGGCTGGGGATTCACACCCACTAGTTTTTTTTTATTCCCAACTCAATGTGGAGTACCTGAGGGGAACAAGTGATGCCAGGTAATTATTTTCCCCAATACTAATTATCTGAACTTGGGGCCGGCGAGGTGGTGCTTAATTCTCAGCTGGTACAAAGTCCCTAAAGGAAGCACTTTTTATACATCTCTACAAAGTCAACAAAAGTTCTGTGTTGGCTGGGGATATGGCTCAGCAGTACATCATATGGCTTGCAAGTGTGAGGCCTTGCATTTGACCACTGGCACTGCAAAAATATAAAAAGTTTTATATTCATGAGAGCATTATCTTTCTTTTTCCCCCTCCGGACGCCCCAGCGCCCGCAGAGACCCCCAGCACCCCTCCCTCTCCAGCATTATCTTTCTGACAAAGAATTTTAAGACCACACCTTTATTTCAGTTGACTCTTTGTTTTTTGGGTTTTGGGCCACATCCGGTGGTGCTCAGGGGTTACTCCTGGCTATCTGCTCAGAAATAGCTCCTGGCAGGCACGGGGGAACATATGGGACACCGGGATTCGAACCAACCACCTTAGGTTCTAGATCAGCTGCTTGCAAGGCAAACACCGCTGTGCTATCTCTCCGGGCCCTCAGTTCACTCTTTAACAGACTTTATCCTCACTCACCATCAGAACATGCTCATGGTAATTTTGATAGCTCCAGAGGTGTTCTGGAGTTCTCACAGTGAGGACTATCAGGTAATTGTGGTGATTTCCCCCATAGGCTTATATCACAACTGGGCAGTCTTTTGGCTACTTTTGTTTGCATCATGAAAATTCATTGGCTTGTTATGAAATTCATATATTTTGATAATTATATGTTATGTACATATATACTTGGGTTTTGCATCGCATCTAATGGTGACCAGTAGTTACTCCTGGCTCTGCACGCAGGAATTAAACCTGATGGGACTCGGGTCCAAGTGGGATGCTGAGGCTAGAACCCAGATTGGCCATGTGCAAGTACTCTACCCACTGTACCATCACTCTGCCCCCTAACTATACTGTTGTGAAATTCATATACATTTCTTTATGTATGTTACACCTCAAAAAAAAAGTTATGAATATAATCACCATTCAAAGTCTAGCAAGAAAGCTCAGAGAGCTGAGTACAGGGTCGGTGTGCAGGAGGTCCCATTCCAACCCCAGAACAGAACTACTGGTTGCAACTGCCAATTCCTAACCTGGGAAGAGTCCTTAAGCATAGCCAGATGTGACTCTCAAACAAATAAGCAAACACATATCACAGTCCATTAGTGCAAACAGAACCTACTACACACTATTGAACCAACAGGAAATTAGTTAAGATTAAAAATACTGACTACGGGGCCAGATCGATAATACAGCAGGTAGGTAGTTCTACCTGAGTTTGCACACAAAGGGCAAACAAAACAATACAAACAATAGAAAAACACAACACACCAAAAAAAAAAAAAGCCATTTCATTTTGGGGCAGAAGAAATAGTACAGCAGGTAAGGGACCTACCTTGTATGTAACTGACTCAGGTTCAAAACCTGGGATCCCATATGGCCCCCCCCCCAAGCACCACTAGGTGTAATTCCTGAGTGCAAAACCAGTAGTTATCCCTGAGTACAGCCTGGTGTGGACTAAAAACAAACAAACAAAAATTATAGACTAAAGAGGACACTGAGGACTGGAGTGAGAGTGCAGCAGTTAGCATTTGCCTTGTATAAAGCCAACCTGGATTTGATCCTGAGTATATCCTATATAGTCCCTGAACTTGCCAGAAGTGATTCCCTAGGGCAAACCAGGAATAACCCCAGAGCACAGCCAGGGATGGCCTAAACACCAAAAAGAAAAAAGGAAAAAGTTGGGGAGATGACACAAATGCCTGTATGTAAATTTGACAGGAAGGATCCTGGGTTCAGTCACCAGCACACAAAGTTTCTTCCCTAAGCACTCTATCAGGAAAGAAATGACAAAACCTTCCAAAAGCAATCTTCAAGGTAAGTTAGTACTTGGGATGGCAGAGAAACCAACTAATGAAGCATATATAATTATCGGGGAAGAACAATTAGACATAGTTGAAATACACAAGTGAACATATGTTCAGGGGTTTTTTTTGGTGTTTTTTTTTTTCCCCTCTTGATTCTTTGGGCCGAACCTGGCAGTGCTCCTGGCTGTGCTCAGGATCACTGATGGGGGGCTGTGGAACCACATGAAGGGCTGGGGATCAAATCTGGATCCACTGCAGGTAAGGCAAGTGCCCTACAGGCTGTACTATCTCTTTGGCTCCCAGATATTTTTTTAAGCCTTTTCATTCTAATTAATACCACTATGTACAACCACAATTTAAGTAGGACACTTTGTTAATATTTTAAAACGTCATTTGAGAGGTAGCTCAATGAGGCTAAATGTGTGCTTTGAATGTGAGAGGCCTGAGTTCAATCCCTGGTGCCACATGGCTCCCTGAACACAGCTTGGAGTAGCCACTGAAAGCCAGTAGCTGTGGCCCAAATAAAAAAATACAAATTTAAGGGCCCGGAGAGATAGCACAGCGGTGTTTGCCTTCAAGCAGCCAATCCAGGACCAAAGGTGGTTGGTTCGAATCCCGGTGTCCCATATGGTCCCCCGTGCCTGCCAGGAGCTGTTTCTGAGCAGACAGCCAGGAGTAACCCCTGAGCACCGGGTGTGGCCCAAAAACCAAAAAAAAAAATAATAATAAATAAATAAAAATTAAAAAAAAATAAAATAAAGTTCATCCCTGTTGGGATTAAATTTTTTTTTTTTTTTTGGTTTTTGGGCCACACCCGGTAACGCTCAGGGGTTACTCCTGGCTATGCGCTCAGAAGTTGCTCCTGGCTTGGGGGACCATATGGGACACCGGGGGATCGAACCGCGGTCCGTCCAAGGCTAGCGCAGGCAAGGCAGGCACCTTACCTTTAGCGCCACCGCCCGGCCCCGGGATTAAATTTTTTACAGTGAATTATTCAAGCACTCTTACTACTTACCTAAAAAGCTTGTAGCATGGAATGTACTTCTGAATGTCTGAAAAGAAAAAAAAAAAGAATTTTAGTCATGATTACATTATTGTTGGAATCACACCTGTTATGCACTTCATACTCAGGATCTCATTTTCTTGGCTTGAGTTTGATATTTTCCAGTATCTGGGACAGGGTCTGTTGCACTGGATGAATTTTCCCCAATTAAACCACATTCCAGCCATCTTAACACATTTACCCTCAAAACAAACCTAGGAGGCAGTCACTTTTAAGATGAGATTTAAGGGGCTCCCCCAAACCAGTGGCAAAACCGAAGTCAAATTTGTGCCTGAATGTTAGGCTTTATTCCCTCTAACTAGATCTCATAGGGGTAAAATAAAAGTTAGGTTCAAAGCTGCTAAATCTGGGGCCAGCAAGGTGGCTCAGCAGGAAAGCAATTGCCTTGCATGTATGAGGTCCTGAGTCTAAATCCAAACACAACCCTGACAAAAAGTTATATTTTCATTTGTTTTAAAAGCTTTATTCTAATTTCACCAAAATGAAATAAATATATACCGTAGCTGTATTGCAAATAGTTGTTTACTTAAGGATACAATATTACAACTCCCAAAACACACATCTTTTTTTTTTTTTTTGGTTTTTGGGCCACACCCGGTAACGCTCAGGGGTTACTCCTGGCTATGTGCTCAGAAGTTGCTCCTGGCTTGGGGGACCATATGGGACACCGGGGGATCGAACCGCGGTCCGTCCAAGGCTAGCGCAGGCAAGGCAGGCACCTTACCTTTAGCGCCACCGCCCGGGCCCAAAACACACATCTTTTAGAAGTTTTTGTCAACTATCACTGTTGTCATCTCAAGGAAAAATATCCTTAGATAATTTCTCTTAATTTTTTTGTTTTGGGGCCACACCCAGCCATGCTCAGGGCTTACTCCTGGCTCTACATTCAGGAATCACTTCAGGCAGGTCTCACAGGATAAGGTGTCAAGGACTGAATTCAGGCTGGTCTCATGAAAGGAAAGTGCCCTATCTGTTGTATTATTTCTCCAGCCCCTTATTTCTTCACTTACAAACTGTTCTAGTTAATTGTTTTTGGTTATAATAGGTTATAATATATTAGATGTAACCTACTATCTAATGTATTATATCATAATATAATCATATATAATTAAAGATATTAATATTTATAAATATATTTTATATTATATTTATATATTGATTAATATTAATATTAAATATATTTATATAAATATGGTTTTTTGTTTGTTTTTGGGTCACACCCTGGCAGCGCTCAGGAGTTACTCCTGTCTCTATGCTCAGAAATCGCTCCTGGCAGGCCCGGGGGACCATATGGGATGCTGGGATTCAAACCACCGATCTCCTGTATGCAAGGCAAACACCTTACCTCCATGCTATCTCTCCAGTCCCGTATAAATGTATAAATTAAATATATAAAATAATATATATTATATATATTCCAGTTCTATTTAAGTATAGAATTCTTGAATTAAAAGAAAATGTAGGGGCCAGGTGGTGGCGCTAGAGGTAAGGTGCCTGCCTTGCCTGCGCAAGCCTTGGACGGACCGCGTTCGATCCCCCAGTGTCCCATATGGTCCCCCAAGCCAGGAGGGACTTCTGAGCGCATAGCCAGGAGTAACCCCTGTGCGTCACCGGGTGTGGCCCAAAAACCAAAAAAAAAAAAAAAAAGAAAATGTAAACTGACTTTAATGGCAGGTATTTATTACATGTCAGTCACGTGCCAAATCAGAGTGGAGTTTAATGTTTTGTTTTGTTCTTTAGTAGAAACTTGGCACTATATCTAGGCTCTAAAATTTAGACTCAGGGCTGGAGCAATAGTACAGTCATAGAGCATTTGCCTTATATGCAGCTGACCTGGGATGAACCCATGTTCAACCTGGCACCTCATATAGTCCCCTGAGCCTGCAAGGAGCGATTTCTGAGCGCTGAGCCAGGAGTAACCCCGAGCACCACTGGCTGTGGCCCTCAAAACCAAAAAAATAATTTACCTTTTTTCTTTGCAAACATCCAGTCCCCATTCTTATTAAGAAGTCACTTTCTCCCATTACCCTCAAGTAAACAGTTCTATATTAGTGTCCAGTGATTTTTTTAAAATTATACTTTATTTTCTCATTTTATCATAGATACTGTTCTTAGAGCATATGTATATTGTCCTTAGATGAAAACCTGGTAGAAATAACCCTAAGTAAAAACAGGTACAGTTTGCTGCCAAACACATGGAACTTTTTTTTTTGGTTTTGGGGCCACACCCAGTGACGCTCAGGGGTTACTCCTGGCTATGTGCTCAGATATTGCTTCTGGCTTGGGGACCATATGGGATGCCCGGGATCGAACCCAGGTCCATCCTGAGTTGGCTGTGTGCAAGGCAAACGCCCTACCATTGCACTAACGCTCCAGCCCACAGAACTTCTTTTTATGTTTTGTTTTGTTTTTCAGTTATACCCAGCAGGATGAATAAAACTTCTTATCCATCTCTCCTAGTTGGCCTCAGTGATTCATTGAGGATACAACAAATAAGTAAATCATAAAGCAATGAAGAGAGCAGAGAACCAGATTGAGTTGATGCTTGTGCAGGAAAGAAATGAGGCCACAGAAACAATTAGCAAATATCTATCTAGAAATTGAAACAGAATTTATTTTTGAGGGGTGGGGAGGCCGATATGCAGCAATGCTCAGGAGTTACTCCTGGTTCTGTGCTCAGGAATCACTCCTGGTAGTGCTTAGGGGGAACATATGGAATACCAGGAATGAAACCTAGGTTGGCCATGTACAAAGCAAATGCCTTTCCTGCTGTTCTATTGCTCCAGCCCCAAAAGAGAATCTATTAAGCACAAAAAATCCAGGCCGGAGAGATAGCATGGAGGTAAGGCATTTGTCTTGCATACAGACGGACGGTGATTTGAATTCCAGCATCCCATATAGTCCCCCAAGCCTGCCAGGGGCGATTTCTGAGCATAGAGCCAGGAGTAACCCTTGAGAGCTGCCAGGTGACCCAAAACCCCCCAGAAAAGGTAAAAAAAAAATATCACAAAAAATCCTAGCAATAAGAACTCACTTAAGGGGCCAGAGCAGTAAGGCATCTGCCTTGCCAACGCTAGTCTAGGACGGTCTGCGTTCAATCTCCCAGTCCCCCAAGCCAGGAGTGATTTCTGAGCACATAACCAGGAGTAACCCCTGAGCGTTACTGGGTGTGGCCCAACCCAACCCCCCCCCCCCCAAAAAAAAACTCACTTAAGTCACACGATGATCTCTGTATTGTTTTAGTACAACCAACTGGGAAACTATTATTTTGTCATTTTTCTATGTTCTACTTTTTTTTTTTTTTTTTAAATTTTTGGGTTACACCTGGCAGCATTCAGGAGTTACTCCTGGCTCTGCACTCAGAAGTCACTCCTGGCAGGCTTGGGAGACCATATGGGATGCCGGGATGGATACGAATCGGGGTCCGTCCTGTGTTGGCTGCGTGCAAGGCAAATGCCTTACCGCTGTGCTATCACTCTGGTCCCCTCTGTTCCACATTTTTGCTATATATTTTGCTGTATATATATTTTTCCTACATATAGTGCCCTTGTACCCTTGATTATCAGCATAGTTTCACACTGCTTGCTTAGTTATGGTCTATCAAAGCTATAAAATCTCCTTACTCTTTTGGCATTAGACTTGGTATGCTTGATTAAGCAAACTCTGGTACAATAACACTAGATTTATTTTCTTTTTTAAATTAAGAAAAAAATTTGTTTTGGGGCTAGACCCAGCAGTGCTTTGGGCTGACTTCTGGTCCTGTACATAAAAGTCACCTGGTAGGCTCAGGGGACCATATTGGGTGATATGATATAGAAGAATCTGAGTCTGCTTCAGACAAGGCAAGCACCCTACCCACTAGCTCTTAGGTCCCAGAAATTTCTTTAATTGATTCAATGATCTAGCAACATTTTTCAGTTCTAATTTTATGATTTTTGCAGCATTTAAAATCTTTGTCAAATCCACTTTATCACTTTTATTGTTTTGTTATTGGTTCCTTCTCCTTCTGTCAGGATACCTTTCTGTCACTCAGTATATGGAAGGGCTATTTCATATTTGCTTACACAATATTCTTACCTGTCTAGTATATCTCATACAATTGAGCTCTATTTGAGCTAGACCAATACATGGTAATATATTAATTGAGAAATGAGTAAAAAATATTCTTCTCCAATGTAAGTATTGTTTTCTTCTTCCCCCAGCTCAGGTAGCAAACTCAGGTCCTCACAAATGCAAGACAAGTATTCTTCTGTTGATGCCTGGTCAAATTATATTTTAACAACTAAAATTTTAAACTGCTGTTGGAGAACTAATTCAGTGTGTGGGACACTTGCCTTATATGTGGATGACCCAGGTTCAATCTCTAAGCACCAAGCACCACCAGGAGTGATCCCTGAGCATTATTGGGTGTGCCACCAAAACAGAACAAACAAACAAAATTTGGGCCCGGAGAGATAGCATAGCAGCGTTTGCCTTGCAAGCAGCCGATCCACGACCAAAGGTGGTTGGTTCGAATCCCGGTGTCCCATATGGTCCCCCATGCCTGCCAGGAGCTATTTCTGAGCAGACAGCCAGGAGTAACCCCTGAGCACCGCTGGGTGTGGCCCAAAAACCAAAAAACAACAACAACAACAACAAACAAACAAAATTTAAGCTGGTCCCTTTCTGTATAAACTATAAAAAAAATAAAGAATATAGAAATAAACCACTTACCGATTGTATAAATAACTTCAACATCATCCATTTGAGAATCGGTAATGCTATTCTTGGCTTCACCTTTCACTTCTCCGAGAAGAAGTCCTTCCTATGTGATAAAAATAAGCAACATATGAAATAAATGTGATAAAACCACTATTCAGTTACCAGGGCCAGAGAGATAGTATAGGGGATAGGGTGCTTGCCTTGTCTGTGTCATACCCAGGCTTAATCCTCCACATCCCATTTGCTATGCAGAGCCCTTCTGGGAGTGATCCCTAAACAGAGAGCCAGGAGTAAGCCCTAGCTTACTCTGGGTGTGGCTCAAAATTAAAGTCCCCAAACAAATAAAAGAGCAGGTACACTTCAAACTTAGTTAGGGAAACACGAGCAGTTAAGTGAAATGGGACAGAGAAAGAAAAACTACAAATGGTGTTGTGACTTCAACATATTTGGAAGCAAAGCTTAAAGCCAGAAATAAATACATTATTTTAGACAGGAGAAACAGCAGAAGGCTCCATTCTAAAGAGACCACAAACAGAACAGCACCAATAATGACACGTCTCAACAATTACCTCTGCGCTAAAAGCAGTTTCTAGAAGTCAGTAAAGATACCTGACTATGGGCCCAAAGAGATAGCACAGCGGCGTTTGCCTTGCAAGCAGCCAATCCCGGACCAAAGGTGGTTCGTTCGAATCCCGGTGTCCCATATGGTCCCCCATGCCTGCCAGGAGCTATTTCTGAGCAGACAGCCAGGAGTAACCCCTGAGCACCGCCAGGTGTGGCCAAAAACCAAAAAAAAAAAAAAAAAAAAAAAAGAGATATCTGACTATGAAATGACAAATATATATATTTTCAGATTAAAATTATACAAAGAGAAGCTGGATAACAGATCAACAGAGTACAAATTTTACATTCCTGGCACTTTAATGTCTCTCTCATTCGTTCATCCCCCAAGCACTGGGCCAGCGGGGAGTAGGCCCCAGTACCAGTGCTGTGTCTGATCAAAAAAAAAAAAAAAAGAAAAAAGAAAAAAGATACGAAAAGTATATAATAATGGCTAGCTATATTTCATGGTTCAATCAAACAAACTAAAATTGTCATTTGGCTGCATAGGTGGTGATTTCCTTAAATTCCAAATATTTTTCTGGGCATATTTTGAGAACAGAGAGACATAGATTCTATTATTTTTATAATGAGTGAAGAATACTCCCAGTGCCCCATCCCTAGCTCATTAAAAAGAGAAAGTAGGGCCTGGAGAGATAGCACAGCGGCGTTTGCCTTGCAAGCAGCCGATCCAGGACCAAAGGTGGTTGGTTCGAATCCCGGTGTCCCATATGGTCCCCTGTGCCTGCCAGGAGCTATTTCTGAGCAGACAGCCAGGCCCAAAAACCAAAAAAAAAAAAAAAAAAAAGAGAAAGTAAAGGGATGTTTCCACAATGATCTGCTCTTCAGTGGAATCAAGAGAAAACAATCCACTACTCATTATTCTCAAGTATAGTTTTACATTCTCAAGAATAAACCCTGGAAAAAGCTGCAAGAGTGCACATTAAACTATGCAGAAAACGGGGGCCCAGAGATGTCAGATATGGCATTTGCCTTGCACTTGGCATCCCAGTTTAGATCACTGACACAAATAGTCTCCTAAGCACCATCTGGAGACTAAGCACAGAGTCAGAGTGAGTCCTGAGTTCTTAGGTGTGGTCCCAAAAGAACAAAACAAACCTATTTAACACCTTTAAAAATTTTTATTATTATTATTTATTTGTCTGGGGAGCCACACCAGGCTATGTTCAGTAGTTACTCCTGGCTCTGCACTCAGGAACTACTCCTGGCAGCCTGGAGGGACCAAATGGGATACCAAGAATCAAACCTAGGTGGATCATGTGTAAGGCAAGTTCCTTACCCACAGGAATAAATAATCCTTCAAGGCTAAGGCAAACACTCAGGGACACATTTTATTTCTGTGTATACTAAGATATTTCAAAGTTACACTTTAGTTTTGGAGGGACATATATCCAGTAGTACCCACAGCATTATACTACGCTAAAAGTCAAAATCGAGTCTCCCAAATGCAGTGCCTTCATTTAGCAGCTATTTTTTTCAGACCAGATACATCCATTTTCTTAATCCACTAGCTATGTGTTCAGTGGTCCTCAAACAGTGGCCCGCGGGCCACATATTGTATTTGTATCTGTTTTGTTTCTTCATTGCAAAATAAGATATATGCAGTGTGCATAAGAATTCGTTCCTGGGGCCGGGTAGGTGGCGCTGGAGGTAAGGTGTCTGCCTTGCAAGCGCTAGCCAAGGAAGGACCGCGGTTCGATCCCCCGGCGTCCCATATGGTCCCCCCAAGCCAGGGGCGATTTCTGAGCACATAGCCAGGAGTAACCCCTGAGCGTCAAACGGGTGTGGCCCAAAAACCAAAAAAAAAAAAAAAAAAGAATTCGTTCCTAAGTTTTGTTTTTACTATAGTCAAGACCCTCCAATGGTCTGAGGGACAGTGAACTGGCCCCTGTTTAAAAAGTTTGAGGACCTCTGTAAGATGCTAATGTACAATGTTATTTAAACTATATACGAATGACATCAACTATAATCATATTAGAATTGGAACAAAAAGTATTTAGGACACTTAATGACTATGTTCTAAAATCAAGGGCACAAAGTTAGACAGATTTAGCAGCAAGGCTTTGTTCATTATGATGTTTCCTAAACTAGCAGTTATGAACCGCAAGTCTGGACAAGTAGTGAGTGGTCTACAGAAATTTCCTGCCAGTCCAGAGTTGTTATGATAACTGCTTAGAGATCAGCTCAGCTGTTATAAATACTGGTGCAAATACTTTTAAGTCAGGGTATTTATTTCTTTTTTTTTTTTTTTGTATTTATTTCTATTTAGGAACCTGCAAACTAATGTCTAACTGCTTAGAGATCATCTCAGCTATTATAAATACTGGTGCAAATACTTTTAAGTCAGGATATTTATTTCTACTTAGGAACCTGCAAACTAATGTCTAACTGCTTAGAGATCATCTCAGCTATTATAAATTCTGGTGCAACTACTTTTAAGTCAGGGTATTTATTTCTATTTAGGAATCTGCAAAGTAATGTCTAACTGCTTAGAGATCATCTCAGCTCTTATAAATACTGGTGCAAATACTTTTCAGTCAGGGTATTTGTTTCTATTTAGGAACCTGCAAACTAATAGCTACTCTCTGCAACTTAAGAGGAAGCTCTTGGGCTAAGAAGGTACTTTTGGGCTCGGTGTTTCCGAGCTTTAGTTTTGAATGCCTTAAAAATCAAAGTTGTAGCATATCCTTCCTTTCCCAAAGCAACTTCAGGGATTCCCCCCCCCAGAAAGTCTGATTCGGGGGCGGGGAGGGTAAGAATGCAATGTGATGCCTGATGCCGAGGATGCATTTCACCCACCGAGCCCTCTGCACTTGACCCGCCACCGAGGCCAAGCGAAGCCAGACGTGCCACCGCACCGAGCCTGGCAGCCCGACGCCCACCCCGACAACCCCGACAACAACGCCACGCATCGCGCAGGAGCCTGCGGGGAGGAGCCGGGAGGCGGGAAGGGGGCGGGGAGGGGGCACGCGGCCCGCTCGGCTCCCGGGGGCGCCTCTGGGGGGCGCCCTCCCGCTCTCGAAGCGCCCGCGCGGACTCTCACCGCGTCCGAGTCGCTGTTGAGGTGCTGGAAGGCGAGCCCGCCGAGCACGAAGCCCGAGAGCGCCGCCGACGTCGTCTCGCCCGCCATGCTGCCGCCTTCCGCGCCACGCCGGGGCGGGGCCAGGCAGCGCCGGGCTGGATCCCGACGCGCGGGGGCGGGGCCTAGGTGGAGGGCGTGGCCTAGGCAGAGGGAGGAGGCGGGGCCTCGGTGGAGCAGCGAGAGGGGCGGGGCCTGAGTGGAAAGCGCGAGCCGAGCGGAGCGAGAGGCGGGGCCTAAGCCGAGGGGAAGAAGGCGGGGCCTGGGTGGAGCCGAGCGAGGGGCGGGGCCTGAGTGGAAAGCGCGAGCCGAGCGGAGCGAGAGGCGGGGCCTAAGCCGAGGGAGGAGGCGGGGCCTGGTGAGCCGAGCGAGGGACGAGGCCTGAGTGGAAAGCGAGAGGCGGGGCCTAAGCCGAGGAAGGAGGCGGGACCTGGGCGGAGGCGCCGGCCCAGCCGAACGCGGGGCGGGGTCTGAGCCCAGGGAGGGGCGGGGTATGGGTGGGGTCGCGAGCCGGAGGGGCGGGGCCTAAGCCGAGGGAGAAGGCGGGGTTGGGTGGAGGCGCGGGCCGAGCCGAACCAGGGGCGGGGTCTGAGCCCAAGGAGGGGCGGGGCCTTAGTGGAGGGGCGTGGTCTGAGCCGACGGAGGAGGCGGGACCTGGGCGGAGGTACCGGCCCAGCCGAACGCGGGGCGGGGTCTGATCCCAGGAAGGGGCGTGGCCTTGGTGGAGGGCGGGGTCTGAGCCGAGGAGAAGGCGGGGCTTGACCGACGCACCGCCCACGGCTCGCTTCGCTCATGGGCGGAGACAGGAGGCGGGGCGTGCCTGCTGTTGGGGGGCGTGGCGCTTGGTGGCGCTCGGAGGCTTCGTCCGATGACTTATTCTTCTTAGATCTTTGCTAGTAGGTGACTCACCTTTGCGCGCACAGTGCCTGGGTATGCCCTGCTTGCTGATCGGGGAGTCCTAGCCTATATATGCAGAGAAACAGTGTTAGCATAACAAAAATAACCGCTGCCTTTTTGGCTTCTCAACTGTCATTGAAAATACTAACCTGGGGGCCGGAGAGATAGCATGAAGGTAAGGCGTTGGCCTCGCACGCAGAAGGTCGGTGGTTCAAATCCGGGCATCTCATATGGTCCCCTGAGCCTGCCAAGAGTAACCCCTGAGTACTGCCGGGTGTGACCCAAAAACCAAAAAAAAAAAAAAAAATCTAACCTATTAATTCCCAGGATTGGAGAGGCAGGTCGATCAGGCAACCCCATGTGGTCTCCTGAGCCCTGCCAGTAAGTGATCCCTGGATGTAAAGCCAGGCATAAAGCCCTGAACAATGTCAGATGTGACTTCCCACCCAAAAACAAAAAACAAAACAAAACAAAACAAAATCAATTACTGGTTCAGACACGGTCTCTTCTAGAACTTTCCATCAACAGGCCCTACCCCACCATGGTGGGAGAGGAATATTTGAGATTTTTTGAGTGTTTGCCTTTTCTTATTTATTTGGGGATCTTGAGCCACGTGCTATGTTGTGTGTTCTGTACTCTGCACTTGAGTCCTCTGAGCTATCTTTCTGGTCCGGCAAGCTAATAAAAAAGTAAAGGTTCAGGGCCGGGCGGTGGCGCTGGAGGTAAGGTGCCTGCCTTACCTGCGCTAGCCTAGGAGACGGACCGCGGTTCGATCCCCCGGCGTCCCATATGGTCCCCCAAGCCAGGAGCGACTTCTGAGCGCATAGCCAGGAGTAACCCCTGAGCGTCAAACGGGTGTGGCCCAAAAACCAAAAAAAAAAAAAAAAAAAGTAAAGGTTCAGATCGACCCTAGGTTCTATCTCCAGCACCCCTTGGTGATCCCCTGAGCCAATCAGGAGTGATTCCTGAGCTCAGAGCCTGAAATAATCCCTGAACACCCCAGAGTGTGGCCCAAATCTCCCAACCCACGTCTAGTTTAATAATTATAGTTTCCCTTCAAATTAAGCTTCTTGCCTTTATTTTTACCAAATTACGATGATAAGAAAAATGATTCACATAATTTGTAGTCTCAAATACAGGCTCAAGTGAACTTTGTTTTGGGCCACACCCTGAGATTCTCAGCACACCTGTGAGTGACTCAGCAAAGTTCTTTCTGACTCCTAAAATGCTGTCAATCCCTTCAGTGCTCAGAAAACCAGACAGGTTTCCTGAATGACCCCAGGGTGTTGTGACCTTACCCGAAACTCTGGACTACAAAGCATGTCCTCCAGTCCTATGAACTGTCTCCCTGGCACTCAGGATTTTTTGACAAAGGGTGTCAACATTATTCTCTGGAAAGAAGAACGTTTTCTTTTTTTAAATGGCTCCGTGTTTAGCAATTACTCCTGGCAGTGCTCAGGGTACCACATGGAATGCTGGGTATTGAACCCAGGTCAGCCATGTTCAAGGCAAACAAATTCCCCACTCACTGTCCTATCACTCCAGTGCCAAGGATAGTTTTTTCAATAAATGGAGGGCAGGTGGAGAATGAAGTTAGGTCGTTATCTTATAACAACTAAATCAAAATCTACCAAAGACTTAAGAATAAGCCTAAAATTGAAGTTGACAATCATTTTGGATCTTTTGTGAAAACAAAGACAACAAAGAAAGTAATCAAATTGAGGCCAGAGTGATAGTACAGTTCATAGGGTATTTGCCTTGAACATGCCCAGCCCTTGTTCAATTCCTGAGCCCCCAAAGCACTGCGAGGAATGATCTATGAGTATAGAGCCAGGAGTAAGCAATGGGTGCTGTCGGACATGGGCCAAACCCGCTTCCCACAAAATAATCACATTCTTATTTGTCAGGGACAGGGTGATAGTACAGCGGGTAGGGCTCTTGTCTCGTATGTGGCCATCTGGATTTAATCCCCAGCACCAGAAATTGTCCCTGAGTTATAACCAGGAGTTATCCCTGAGCTCAGAGCTACAAGTCAGCCCTGAACACTGCAGGGTATGGCCCCAAAACAAAAACAACAAAATATTGTTATTTGTCCAAATGAAAAATAAACTTTAAGATAGAGAAAAGACGGGGCCGGGCGGTGGCGCTAGAGGTAAGGTGCCTACCTTGCCTGCGCTAGCCTTAGACGGACCGTGGTTCGATCCCCCGGCATCCCATATGGTCCCCCAAGCCAGGAGTGACTTCTGAGCTCATAGCCAGGAGTAACCCCTGAGCGTCACCGGGTGTGGCCCAAAAAACCAAAAAAAAAAAAAAAGATAGAGAAAAGAGATACAAAGACAATCTTTGCAAACCTGTTTCTTATTAAAAGGTTTAATTTAGTGTTTTTATAAAAAGCCATATACTATAGTGCCCTACAGGGAAGAACCCACAAGCACTGAGCCAAGCAAAGGCATCGCTCGGGGTCCCCAGAACTCCACCAGTGGTGATACCTGAACACAGAGCCAATAATAACATCAGAACATTGCCAGTTGTAGACTCAAAATAAAAACAAAATCAGAAAACTTCAGCAGTGAAAAAGAAACTCACTAAATCAAAAGATACAAAAGAAGATATTTGCAAAACCCTGTTTAAAATCTAACCCTAAACCTAAACTTATCCCTCACCCTAACCTTAATCCTAACCCTAACTGTAAACTTAACCCTAATCTTATTCCTAACCCTAAAATCTTACACTAACACTAAACTCTAATCCTAAACCTAACCCTAGCCTTAACTTTAGCCATAACCTAATCCTAAACCCAACACTGACACTAACCTTAACCCTAATACTAACACTAACCCTAACCCTAATCTTTTTTTAAATTATCTTTATTTAAACACCGTGATTACAAATATAATTGTAGTTGTATGATTACAGTCATGTAAAGAACACCCCCCTTCACCAGTGCAGGATTCCCACCACCAATTTCCCAGATCTACCTACTCTGCACCCAACCCACACCTGTACTCGAGACAGGCTTTCTTTTTCCCTCATTCATTCACATTGTTATGATAGTTTTCAGTGTAGTTATATCTCTAACTGCACTTATCATTCTATGTGGTGAGCTTCATGTCATTAGCTGCACCTACATGGGAGGATGGGGGGAAGTAAGGGTTGGGACTGAGGCAGTAAAATATTAGAAATGAGCTTTGTAGGGCAGTATCAAGGTCCCAATACAAGATGGATATTATGGATATATAGAATATATGCACACGGGCCTGGAGAGATAGCACAGCGGTGTTTGCCTTGCAAGCAGCTGATCCAGGACCTAAGGTGGTTGGTTCGAATCCCGGTGTCCCATATGGTCCCCCGTGCCTGCCAGGAGCTATTTCTGAGCAGATAGCCAGGAGTAACCCCTGAGCACTGCCGGGTGTGGCCCAAAAACCAAAAAAAAAAAAAAAAAAAAAAAGAATATATGCACACAATACTATCAATATGAAAACAAAGAGAAAAAATATCCACTGACTGTCCCAATATTAACCAGTGCTAAAACAGCCTGCCCTCTTCCCAGAGCGCATTACCATTAGTGTAGGGAGAGATAGGGGGAAAGCCTGTTGACCCCTAGAGAGAGCACTAGACTGGTGCCCAGGGAAAAACTGAAGCCCAGGGGAGGAAAAACCCTATACCTGGCAAGAGCTGGTCTCCAGAATCAAGGACGAAATCAGAAGCCAGATGTCTGCCTGCCCTCCTCCTCATGCACCTCCCCTCTGGAGTACAGAGGGAGGGGGGAACCTGAGGACCACTAAGAGTCCACCTGAACCCACTTCTGGCCATCTGAGCTGGCACCCAGGGAAGGCCTGGAGTCAGGGGAAAAAGACCAGGACGGCTGGGGGCCTGCCAAGCTTCCCAGCACTCCCCAGGCTAGGGAGAAAGGCTCTGGTATGGGGCCTCCCCAAACCCCATACCTGGCAAGAGCTGGTCTCCAGAATCAAAGAGGAAACCGGAAGCCAGATGTCTGCCCGCCCTCCTCCCCATGCATCTCCCCACTGGAGTATGGAGGGAGAGGGGAACCTGAGGACCACTAAGAATCCACCTGAACCCATTTCTGGCTATCTGAGCTGGCAACCAGAAAGGCCTGGAGTCAGGGGGAAAAGACAAGGATGGCTGGGGGCCTGCCAAGCCTCCCAGCACTCACCAGGCCAGGGAGAAGGGCCTAATGATGGATATTTTAAGTGGAGGAAAATATACACAGAATCAATAAATCAAGAATAAAAATATAGGGACCAGAGCAGTGGTGCTGTGGTAAGGCATTATTAGCCTTGGACGCAGCTGACCTAGGACAAACCGCAGTTTGAACCCTTGACATCCCATATGATCCCCCAAGCCAGGACAACCCCTGAGTATCACCAGGTGTGACTCAAAATCCAAAAATAAGGGGCCGGGTAGGTGGCGCTGGAGGTAAGGTGTCTGCCTTGCAAGCGCTAGCCAAGGAAGGACCGCGGTTCGATCCCCCGGCGTCCCATATGGTCCCCCCAAGCCAGGGGCGATTTCTGAGTGCATAGCCAGGAGTAACCCCTGAGTGTCAAACGGGTGTGGCCCAAAAACCAAAAAAAAAAAAATCCAAAAATAAATAAATAACATCATTATTTTTCCACTATGAAAATAAGACATTCTATGCTTACAATGCCTGTGAGAGCCAGTAGGTTTCTTACCTAAGTAAGATAAAAGAATAAGGGATGAAGACACATTATAGTATATAGTATAATTTTTGTGAATTATATAGCCTGTTGACCTATTATGTCAAATAAAACCAGCATAAAGAATAACTATCGGGGGCCGGGAAGGTGGCGCTACAGGTTAGGTGTCTGCCTTACAAGCGGATGGACCGCGGTTCGATCCCCCGGTGTCCCATATGGTCCTCCCAAGCCAGGGGTGATTTCTGAGCACATAGCCAGGAGTAACCCCTGAGCGTCAAACGGGTGTGGCCCAAAAACCAAAAAAAAAAAAAAAAAAAAAAAAAAGAATAACTATCGGGCCCAGAGAGATAGCACAGCTGTGTTTGCCTTGCAAGCAGCTGATCCAGGACCAAAGGTGGTTGGTTCGAATCCCGGTGTCCCATATGGTCCCCGTGCCTGCCAGGAGCTATTTCTGAGCAGACAGCCAGGAGTAACCCCTGAGCATCGCCGGGTGTGGCCCAAAAAAAAAAAAAAAAAAAAAAAAAGAATAACTATCGAGCTGGAGAGATAGCATGGAGGTAAGGCGTTTGCCTCACATGCAGAAGGTCAGTGGTTCGAATCCCATTATTGCATATGGTCCCCCAAGCCTGCCAGAAGCGATTTCTGAGCATAGAGCCAGGAGTAACTCCTGAACACTGCCAGGTGTGCCCCCCCAAAAAGAATAACTGTCCAACCAAGAAAAATATTGGTATACTTAATTAAATATTATATATAGCTGTCTTTGTTTTAGGATAATGTGTCTGCTTACTTAAATTGGGATCCAATAGTATGTATCTCTATTAAATATACAAAGCATCTGGATTAATGTAAACATTAAACAATTTCATCTGGGGCCCGGAGAGAGCACAGAGGCATTTGCCTTGCAAGCAGCTGATCCAGGACCAAAGGTGGTTGGTTCGAATCCCGGTGTCCCATATGGTCCCCCGTGCCTGCCAGGAGCTATTTCTGAGCAGACAGCCAGGAGTAACCCCTGAGCACCACCGGGTGTGGCCCCACAAACAAACAAACAAACAAACAAACAAAAAATTTCATCCTTGTGCAGGTGCCATGCTAATCTTCTTTGTATTGTTCCAATTTTAGTATATGTGCTGCCAAACCAAGCACAAAAATTAAACAATTTCAAAAGATAATGGGGTTTTGTCTGTTTTTGCATTTTTACAAGTTTTCCCTCATAAAAGGATATAGAAATAATGATTTGTATTATGACACAACAAATGTTGAGCAAATATGATATAACTCATGTGAATAACATGCATATATAATTCATGCCATATAACACATTTAGCTCTATGTCTACAATGCCTGTGAGAGCCAGTAGGTGTCTTACCTACCAATATAGACCAATATAGACCATTCTTCATTACTATTAGCATGCACTGATGGAAACTGAAACAGGGCCTCACATCAGCAAGGTAAATGCTCTTGAGTGAATCAAGTCATCTGGCCTCAGGTCATTGCTATAAAACACTGGCTTGCTTCACCAAGAATCTTTAACCTGAGGCTCTTTATCAGCCAAGCTCTGAAATCAAATGCTCCTATGGAAACTTACTTTGGTACATTCCCAGGTAAGAAATATCCATGATTCTCCCTTCTTTTTTTTTTTCTTTGGTTTTTGGGCTACACCCGGCAGTGCTCAGGGGTTACTCCTGGCTGTCTGCTCAGAAATAGCTCCTGACAGGCACGGGGGACCATATGGGACACCGGGATTCGAACCAACCACCTTTGGTCCTGGATCGGCTGCTTGCAAGGCAAACACCGCTGTGCTATCTCTCCGGGCCTGATTCTCCCTTCTTATTGTCTTTCACTGTTACTATATCTACCAGAGGCATTTTCTCTTTATGTTCCTTACACATACAATTTTATCTTTGTGTCAGCTTCTTAATTAATTTCATTTTTTTTCATAATTTTATTTTGATCAAAGTGGATTACATATCTTTCACAGTAATATTTTAGGTACATATTAACATTGAATCAGGGAATTCCCATGACCAAAGCTGTCCTTCCTCCACCCCCGTTCCCAGCTTGCATCCCATATCCCCCTCCATTAATCCCTGGGCTGCTAGTATAAGTGGTCCCCTCTGTGTCTACTAGTTATAGATTGGGGATCAATTCTTTTGTCATTGGCTTTGGATTTGGTGTTTAAGTCCAATCATTTTTTTAAGTCCGATCATTTTTATTACTACTTAGTGATCATACAACTGCTTGGTCTTGGTACCCTCTATTATTTCACCCCCAATTTGAGAGGCAGAGCAAGATGGTTCAAGTTATTCGATTCTATTTGAATAGAAGAAAAGCAATAAAATGTGGTAAAAAATCAAACAAGCCTAAAATGGCTGGAGTCCTTAGAGGATCTCAACATCAGTTTGAGGGAAGAAAGGGAAAAAGGAAGAAAAACACAATACAAAAAGAAAAATCAAACAAAAAATCCAATGAGCGCTATAGCAATAAAGACAAGCACTACATAATAACCATGGTCCTGAAATAAAAACAAAACAAAGTGCAATAAAAATGAAAACAACAAAAAAACCAAAAACCAAAGAAAAATAAATAAATAAAAATCATTTTGTGCTGCTTCTGCCCCCCCCTTCCCCAGTCCCGCATAGGCACAGTAAATATTGGGGGAAATTAGAGAGGGAATTCCCTTGGCCTAAGAGATACAGGGTTTCTCCGCCCTTGAAGTATACTGTCATGGGAATAACTTCTTACTAATTTCAAATGGTCACAGAGTGTGTTTCCTCATACCATCAGTGAAAATTTTTCTAAATAACAAAGATCAATCCGGGGCCGGAGAGATAGCATGGAGGTAAGGCGTTTGCCTTTCATACAGGAGGTCATCGTTTTGAATCCTGGCGTCCTATATGGTCCCCTGTGCCTGTGAGGAGCAATTTCTGAGCGTGGAGCCAGGAATAACTGCCGGTGTGACCCAAAAACCACACACACACACACACACACACACACACACACACACACACACACACACAAAGATCAATCCATTAGAAAAAAATTCTTTAGGTGCCAGAGAGTTAGCACAATGTGTTGGGGACTGTGACTTGTTTGAGGCCATTTTGCTGTTCTTTCTGCCATATTCCAGCTTTTCACCTAAAAGCTATTTTGCAGTCTTGCTGTAAGTTTTTGAGCTAAAGAGAAAGGAATGTGCAGCTGCAGGATATAATTAACTCTAGCCCGGAGGAGAGCAAAGCTGCCTGGTACCGTTATCAGAAACTAGGCCTCACTCCTTAAGACCACATTCCGGAGTGAACTAGGCTGTTATCAATAAGTGTATGCTACATTGTCTGTTCAAGATCACTGAGGCAGGCACATCTTGTACCACCTCCTGATAGTTAAGCAATTAGGAATGCAGCTGGAAGGTCACTAGAAATTTCCATAGCAACAGCACGTTCATCATAACTTGAAGGTCATCCAGCCCCCTAGCCCACTGCCCACTTCCTTATTTAGAGAATGCCTAACTTTCTTTGTTCCTTGAAACCTGAAATATATCCTTGCCTTGTATGGGCCTTCGCGCCAAAAGTATGACTGACATCACCTTTGTACTGCCCCCTTCTCCTTCACTATATAAGAAGGAGCTGTAGCCAATAAAGATACCCTTGAACAGTGAGACGCTGCCTTGGGTCTTTATTATTAACCTCTCACAGATTTTTTACAGGTGTGGTTGCTCTTCTGCTCAGCAAAATAGGAGTGCGGTTGTCTGAGAAGCCTTCCCAGCTAATTCCTGCTGGCCGGGCCCCCCTGGGGGGCTTCAGGACCCCGCAACAATGGAGGGCTGTAACTCCACCCTGGATTTAGGTGTACATACCTGAGACCCGCCCTTTTTTGGGAGGGGTCTTGGGAACTGGAAATTAGGTGTAACCTTACCTGCAAGACCCCTGGGTCTTTGCCTTTTTTGGTCTTTGACCAGCATGGAGGTCAAAGGAAGATGGCTGAAAGGAGTTAAGATGCAGGGCTAAGAATAACTAGTGCTTGAACGGTTATGATAGAGACCACACATGTGGTGGATAGGGCATGAATAAAGCTGATGCTTCCTGATGCCTGCCTGTGAGTGAGTTCAATACCAGACACTTTCCTGAACCCCAGACCCACCGGTTGATGGGGAAGAAGCCACGTGGCCGGGGCCTAAGGACAAAGGCCTCTATCCTTCACCATCTATCGCCATCCACCACCATCCTTAATTATTTAAGACAACAGAGGGCATTGATCCTGCATACAAATGACCCTAGTTTGACCCTGGTTTGATCCCTGGCATACCATATGGTCCCTTGAGCCTGCTTAGGATGATTTTTTTTAATATCTTTATTTTAGCACCATAATTACAAACTTGTTTGTAATTGAGTTTCAGTCATAAAAAAGTACACACCCTTCACCGATGCAATCTTCCCACCATTAATACCCTCCTTTTCTCCTCCACCACCCCCAGCCTGGGGTAATTTCTTAGCGCAGATCCAGGAGTACCCTGAGCACTATCGGATGTGCCCCCTTCAAATCTTTAATCAGTGATCCAACATGAATATTCAAGTTGACCACTATACAAATTCTAACAGTCATTTTTGTTTGTTGGTTTTTGGGCCACACCAGGCGGTGCTCAGGGGTTACTCCTGGCTGTCTGCTCAGAAATAGCTCTTGGCAGGCACGGGGGACCATATGGGACACCGGGATTCGAACCAACCACCTTTGGTCCTGGATCGGCTGCTTGCAAGGCAAACGCAGCTGTGCTATCTCTCCGGGCCCTAACAGTCATTTTTTGTTTTGTTTTGTTTTGTTCTGGAATCACCCCTGGCAGGGCTTGGGGCTTACCTCTAGCTTTGCACTGAGATTACTCCTGATGAGACTGAGAGGACCACATGGGATGTTAGGGATTGAACCTGAGTCAGCTATATGAAAGATAAGTACTTTCTGGCCTCTAACAAAGCCATTCTTAATTACTTTAATTTTATTAAGGAATAATTGAACATAAAAATGTATAAATGTAAGATTATACAATGTGGGGCCGGAGAGATAGCATGGAGGTAATGCATTTGCCTTGCATGCAGAGGTTGGTGGTTCAAATCCCGGCATCCCATATGGTCCCCCGAGCTTGCCAGGAACGATTTCTGAACATAGAGCCAGGAGTAACCCCTGAGCGTTGCTGGGTGTGACCCCACCCCCCCAAAAAAAAAGATTATACAACGTGATGATTTCATACATCAGTACGACCTCTATCTGTCTACTCAACCTTCTCAAAGTGAGGCTCCAAACCAAAATAACTAAGTAAATAAGTAACTGTTTTATATGATTTGCTCAACTGTCAGCTACATGTTCTGAGCACATTTAAAGCAATCTAAGCTAAACTCTGTAATTAATTGGTCTAGGTGTATTAAACACATTTTTTTGGGCCACACCCATTTGACGCTCAGGGGTTACTCCTGGCTATGCACTCAGAAGTCGCTCCTGGCTTGGGGGACCATATGGGACGCCGAGGGATCGAACCGCGGTCCGTCCTAGGCTAGCGCAGGCAAGGCAGGCACCTTACCTCCAGCGCCACCGCCCGGCCCCCACATTTTCAATTTAGAACTTTGGAGGGGAGACTTGGGGTCATATCTACTAGTGCTTAGAAGCTTCTTTCAACATTACTGGGATGGGAGTTGCTCCTTGTGATGTTCAGAGACCACTTGGTATTGGGATTAAATCTGGGCTTCCTACAATCAAAGCATGAAGTACGCCAGCCCATCTCTTCATTCCCCAAAAGCAACTTCTTTTTATGATTTGTTTTGGGCCATATTTGGAGGCACACAGGGAATATCTTGGATCCATGCTCTAGGATCACTTAAGGCAGTGTTTGGGAAACTATATGTTACTAGGAACAGAATGAGATCTCCCATATGCATAGAAGATTGATTGCTCCAAACTATTGAGCTATCTCTCCAGGTCCAAATTTAGACATTTTACAATTAATATGGGTCTTACCAGGATATAATTCCATTGTAAGTGTAGATCTTTGTGAGAACCTAAACTATTTTATCTTGGCAAGACTAGTTCCTCTAATTTTTCATTTGAAGATAAGCGTTGAATTATGCTTTTATTAGTTCATGGTAGTCAAAGCAAAATGTTAAGCCAGAGTAAATAGTATAGCAGGGGTGGTGTTTGCTTTGCAGGTAGCTGACCTGGATTCAATCCCCAGAACTCCGTATGGTCCCCTGAGCTTTCTTTTTTTTTTTTTTTTTTTTTTTTTTGGGCCACACCCGTTTGACGCTCAGGGGTTACTCCTGGCTATGCGCTCAGAAATCGCCCCTGGCTTGGGGGGACCATATGGGACACCGGGGGATCGAACCGAGGTCCTTCCTTGGCTAGCGCTTGCAAGGCAGACACCTTACCTCCAGCGCCACCTACCCGGCCCCTCCCCTGAGCTTTCTAGGAGTGATTTATGAGCACTGAGCAAGGAGTAATCCCTGAGCATCTCTGTGTGTGACCGCATACCCCAAAATAAATAAATAAATAAATAAATAAATAAATAAATAAATAAATAAATATAAAGCAGGTCATGAAAGCAACAACAGATTTTATTTGGCAAATAAGACAGCAGTGGGAAGAGCTAAGATTCATTTCTATTTTGCTCAAAGGGAACTGGCCATTTTATTTTATTTAGTGTGTGTTTGTGTGGTTTGGGGGTCACACCTGGTGATGTTCATGGGGGTCATTCCTGGCTCTGCACTCAGGGCCAGTGGACTGGATGGGATGCTGGGGATAAAACCCAGGTCTAGTTCTCATGCAAGGCAACTACACTACCAACTGAACTTT
Organism: Suncus etruscus; assembly: GCF_024139225.1. Lineage (NCBI taxonomy): Eukaryota > Metazoa > Chordata > Mammalia > Eulipotyphla > Soricidae > Suncus > Suncus etruscus. Next base: position 72,702,530 of record NC_064863.1, read on the forward strand.
TGCTCTATCCCCAATGGGCTAACTATTTTTAGGTGAAATGAGGAAGAAGGGAAGAAGAAGGAAGCAGAAAGGAATTCAGTCTGGTAAATTAAAAAAATGATGAGGGGCCGGAGAGATAGCATAGTGGCATTTGCCTTCCAAGCAGCCGACCCAGGACCTAAGGTGGTTGGTTCGAATCCCGACGTCCCATATGGTCCCCCTTACCTGCCAAAAGCTATTTCTGAGCAGATAGCCAGGAGTAACCCCTGAGTGCCACTGGGTGTGCCCCCCCCCCAAATGATGAAAGGTTGGTCACTCCAAAGGCAGTTAGGCTAGTTGTGTGCTAACTTGCAATGCTCTGGTTAGGAATTCTCTTCCCACTGAGACTTGGAGACAGATGTCTGATCATTCTGATGATCTTGTGGATTTTGTTTGTTTTGGGATCGAGCCCAGTTGTGCTCAGGGATCACTCCTAATGGTGCTTATGGACCAATCCAGGATTGTCTGTGTGCAAAGCAAATGCTTTAACCTCTGTATTATCTCTCAGGTTCCTGATAATTACATTTCAATGTAATTGAAATTACAGGTTATCTCTCAGGTTCCTGATAATTACATTTCAATGAATGATTTTGGGGTCCTTGGGAAATAGCCATAAGGCCTTTTTTGGTAAATCTTTTTTTTTTTTTTTTGGGCCACACCCAGCGGTGCTCAGGGGTTACTCCTGGCTGTCTGCTCAGAAATAGCTCCTGGCAGGCACAGGGGACCGTATGGGACACCGGGATTCAAACAAACCACCTTTGGTCCTGGATCGGCTGCTTGCAAGGCAAACGCCGCTATGCTATCTCTTCGGGCCCTTGGTAAATCATTTAAGAAAGGGAGTCCCGGGGCCGGGTAGGTGGCGCTGGAGGTAAGGTGTCTGCCTTGCAAGCGCTAGCCAAGGAAGGACCGCGGTTCGATCCCCCGGCGTCCCATATGGTCCCCCCAAGCCAGGGGCGATTTCTGAGCACATAGCCAGGAGTAACCCCTGAGTGTCAAACGGGTGTGGCCCAAAAACCAAAAAAAAAAAAAAAAAAAAAAAAAAAAAAGAAAGGGAGTCCCAAGACTGTGGAGCTGAAATGGTCCCCATCTCGGCACTGCAAGACACTGAACCAGGAACAACCCTCAACTACTCTACTGTAACTCCAATAGCCCTCCCCTCAAAAAGAGATGAAAATCCAGGGACCTATATTGCCAACATTAATTGGAATGAACAGCAAATTCTGTACCCATGAACTTTTCCAGACAATAAATCAAACAGGGGGTAGATGTTTCCAGTCACCTAGTTCAGAGTTGAATTGAGTTAAAATTTGGTCAAGTTTCTTACTGCAGGAATTTGGATGAAGTATTTTTGCCCAGAATTCTCAAAGGATTTAGTCAACCAAATCCTTATCTTCTAGAGATGAAATGTCATAAATTGGATTTCCTTTCCTCGAAACCCATTTTGAACAACTAATATATCAAAATCTATAAGTTAATGAAATGAGAAAAAGCAAATGCAAACATGTACTTTTATAAACATGGATGGACTAAATGCATGTATAATTCATAAGCATATGAAATGTTCTGAGGCACCACACCTGCTTTTTGAATCTGACTGCAAAGAACTTTCCACATTAGTGGTTTTCTTTTTTTTTTTTTTTTTTTTGGTTTTTGGGCCACACCCGTTTGACGCTCAGGGGTTACTCCTGGCTATGTGCTCAGAAATCGCCCCTGGCTTGGGGGGACCATATGGGACACCGGGGGATCGAACCGAGGTCCTTCCTTGGCTAGCGCTTGCAAGGCAGACACCTTACCTCCAGCGCCACCTACCCGGCCCCTCCCCTGAGCTTTCTAGGAGTGATTTATGAGCACTGAGCAAGGAGTAATCCCTGAGCATCTCTGTGTGTGACCGCATACCCCAAAATAAATAAATAAATAAATAAATAAATAAATATAAAGCAGGTCATGAAAGCAACAACAGATTTTATTTGGCAAATAAGACAGCAGTGGGAAGAGCTAAGATTCATTTCTATTTTGCTCAAAGGGAACTGGCCATTTTATTTTATTTAGTGTGTGTTTGTGTGGTTTGGGGGTCACACCTGGTGATGTTCATGGGGGTCATTCCTGGCTCTGCACTCAGGGCCAGTGGACTGGATGGGATGCTGGGGATAAAACCCAGGTCTAGTTCTCATGCAAGGCAACTACACTACCAACTGAACTTTTGCTCTATCCCCAATGGGCTAACTATTTTTAGGTGAAATGAGGAAGAAGGGAAGAAGAAGGAAGCAGAAAGGAATTCAGTCTGGTAAATTAAAAAAATGATGAGGGGCCGGAGAGATAGCATAGTGGCATTTGCCTTCCAAGCAGCCGACCCAGGACCTAAGGTGGTTGGTTCGAATCCCGACGTCCCATATGGTCCCCCTTACCTGCCAAAAGCTATTTCTGAGCAGATAGCCAGGAGTAACCCCTGAGTGCCACTGGGTGTGCCCCCCCCCCAAATGATGAAAGGTTGGTCACTCCAAAGGCAGTTAGGCTAGTTGTGTGCTAACTTGCAATGCTCTGGTTAGGAATTCTCTTCCCACTGAGACTTGGAGACAGATGTCTGATCATTCTGATGATCTTGTGGATTTTGTTTGTTTTGGGATCGAGCCCAGTTGTGCTCAGGGATCACTCCTAATGGTGCTTATGGACCAATCCAGGATTGTCTGTGTGCAAAGCAAATGCTTTAACCTCTGTATTATCTCTCAGGTTCCTGATAATTACATTTCAATGTAATTGAAATTACAGGTTATCTCTCAGGTTCCTGATAATTACATTTCAATGAATGATTTTGGGGTCCTTGGGAAATAGCCATAAGGCCTTTTTTGGTAAATCTTTTTTTTTTTTTTTTTGGGCCACACCCAGCGGTGCTCAGGGGTTACTCCTGGCTGTCTGCTCAGAAATAGCTCCTGGCAGGCACAGGGGACCGTATGGGACACCGGGATTCAAACAAACCACCTTTGGTCCTGGATCGGCTGCTTGCAAGGCAAACGCCGCTATGCTATCTCTTCGGGCCCTTGGTAAATCATTTAAGAAAGGGAGTCCCGGGGCCGGGTAGGTGGCGCTGGAGGTAAGGTGTCTGCCTTGCAAGCGCTAGCCAAGGAAGGACCGCGGTTCGATCCCCCGGCGTCCCATATGGTCCCCCCAAGCCAGGGGCGATTTCTGAGCACATAGCCAGGAGTAACCCCTGAGTGTCAAACGGGTGTGGCCCAAAAACCAAAAAAAAAAAAAAAAAAAAAAAAAAAAAGAAAGGGAGTCCCAAGACTGTGGAGCTGAAATGGTCCCCATCTCGGCACTGCAAGACACTGAACCAGGAACAACCCTCAACTACTCTACTGTAACTCCAATAGCCCTCCCCTCAAAAAGAGATGAAAATCCAGGGACCTATATTGCCAACATTAATTGGAATGAACAGCAAATTCTGTACCCATGAACTTTTCCAGACAATAAATCAAACAGGGGGTAGATGTTTCCAGTCACCTAGTTCAGAGTTGAATTGAGTTAAAATTTGGTCAAGTTTCTTACTGCAGGAATTTGGATGAAGTATTTTTGCCCAGAATTCTCAAAGGATTTAGTCAACCAAATCCTTATCTTCTAGAGATGAAATGTCATAAATTGGATTTCCTTTCCTCGAAACCCATTTTGAACAACTAATATATCAAAATCTATAAGTTAATGAAATGAGAAAAAGCAAATGCAAACATGTACTTTTATAAACATGGATGGACTAAATGCATGTATAATTCATAAGCATATGAAATGTTCTGAGGCACCACACCTGCTTTTTGAATCTGACTGCAAAGAACTTTCCACATTAGTGGTTTTCTTTTTTTTTTTTTTTTTTTGGTTTTTGGGCCACACCCGTTTGACGCTCAGGGGTTACTCCTGGCTATGTGCTCAGAAATCGCCCCTGGCTTGGGGGGACCATATGGGACGCCGGGGGATCGAACCACGGTCCGTTCTTGGCTAGCGCTTGTAAGGCAGACACCTTACCTCTAGCGCCACCTTCCCGGCCCCCACATTAGTGGTTTTCAAACAACAATCTCAGAAAGTGCTTGAGACGATACCTGTTTTATTCACATTTTTGCTTATTATTTGCGATTATTATATGCGATATAATATTAATTCTACCAAGAAGGTATGTAAGGGTATGTTTTTATAATATTTTTGTCTCCCCCAATCTTTCAGAATCCTGATCAGTCTATAAAAATTACTGACTTGATAGATCCTAAAATATAATACTACGGTAGAGTACTTGCAGTCAACTTGGGTTTGATTGCCAGCATCAATATGGTGCCTTGTGCCTCACTCGGAATGAGCCCCAAGCACCAATCCAGAAATAAGCCATGAGCACTTCAGAGTGTGGTCAGAAGAAAAAGAACCAAACAAACAGAAAAACATCACTATCTCCTCTACCCAATCTTTTCAGCCAAGATCATAGTCGTTTAGGACAGAGTAATAATACAGTGGTGGGCCTTGCATTTGGCTTACCAGATTCAATCCTTGGAACCTCACAAGATCTTCTGAACTCCTCAGGAGCGCTGAGCTAGGAGTAGCTGATCACTATTGTCAGGTGTGGTTCAAAGCCAAATAAAAATCACATTCTTTCTCCCCAAGCTTTATTTCCACATATCCTTGTCTGCTATAATAAAAAATACCAAGACATAAGAAACCTATTAACAATAGACATTGATTTGGAAGAGGTTGGAAGTTAAGTTTATGGTGGGCAGAGTTGGAGTTTGATGAGCGTAATCTAATTTGATGCCTCATAAGATAATGAGGTGAATTGACTCTTGGGATCTCTCTCTCTCTCTCTCTCTCTCTCTCTCTCTCTCTCTCTCTCTCTCCCCCCTCTCTAGTTTTTGGGTCACACCTGGCAGCGCTCAGGGGTTACTCCTGGCTCTAGGCTTAAAAATCGCTCCTGGCAGGCTCAGGGGACCATATGGGATGCTGGGATTTGAACCACCGATCTTCTGCATGCAAGGCAAATGCCTTACCTCCATGCTATCTCTCCAGCCCCCGGTATCTCTCTTTTTTTTTCTCCTTTGTCTTTGGGCTACATCCATTATGCTCAGTGTTTACTCCTGAATCTCTGCTCAGGGATCACTCTTGATAATGTGTGGGGAGCTATATATGGTTCTGGGATTGAACTGGGGCCACTGCATGCAAGGCAAGTGCTTTACCCTCATTCTATCTCTTCAACAACTTGGAGTTTCTTTTATGTTTTGCTTTGATTTATTTAATTTTAGGGATATCACACTGGGGAGGTACTCTCTGTTGAGCTTGAGGAATCCTGCAATGCCAGGATCACATCTAAGGCTCCTACATGCAAAGCATGTGCTCCAGACCTTTCACTAACTTCCTGGCATTTTTTTGTTTTGTTTTGGTTTGGTTTGGTTTTTGGGCCACACCCGTTTGACGTTCAGGGGTTAGTCCTGACTATGCGCTCAGAAATCGCCCCTGGCTTGGGGGTACCATATGGAATGCTGGATCGAACCGCAGTCTGTCCTACGCTAGGGCTTGCGAGGCACTTTTACCTCTAGTGCCACCTTCCCAGCCCCCCCCCCCGGCATTTCTTTTATAAGACCCCCAATCCTAGACCTTTCTATTCCCATAATCAGTACACACACACACACACACACACACACACACACACACACACACACCCTACAGCCACCAATTGAAGGTTAGAATTAAAAGAAATATATTTTATGTATATTTTTCAGTATTGTGAATTGAGCATAGGTCCTTATACATCCAAGATTTATTCTACCACTGAGGTACATCCCCAGCCAATCAAAATTCTATTTTGTTTGTCATCTCCATGGGGAAGGGACACATTCTGCTCTGCTTAGGAGTTTACTTCACTGTTCAAGGACCGTGTCATGCCAGGGGTAGAACCTGGGATTCAGAATAAAAAGTATATGCTACAGTCATTAGAACTATCTCCCTGACCCTATAACAAATTACTTTGGAATCACTCCTTATTTATTTCATTGATACCCCCTCCCTTACCCTTCACTGTTGCTATTGTGATGACTCCATACAGCTGCCTGGCTGAGGCACAGTTGTTTTTTTGTTAGTTTTTTTTTTGTGTGTGTGTTGGGGGGAGAGCATACCCCAAAACTCAGAGACTACTCTTGGCTCTGTGCTTAGAAATCACTCCTGGGGGGCCCGGAGAGATAGCACAGCGGCGTTTGCCTTGCAAGCAGCCGATCCAGGACCAAAGGTGGTTGGTTCAAATCCCGATGTCCCATATGGTTCCCCGTGCCTGCCAGGAGCTATTTCTGAGCAGACAGCCAGGAGTAACCCCTGAGCATCGCCGGGTGTGGCCAAAAACCAAAAAAAAAAAAAAAAAAAAAAAAAAAAAAGAAATCACTCCTGGGAAGGAGGCTCTGGGTGACCATAAAGGATGCTAGGGATCACCCTACCTGCTGTGCCATTGCTCCAGCCCCTAAGGCACTCAAAAAGTTTTAGCAGTGGCGCTCTGTAGCTGTCACACACAGGGTGGTGGTATTCACTGAGGTCTATGCTCTTTTCATGGCAGAGCTAGCACATGCACTTGCCAAGGCTCAAATCCTCAGTGGAAACTCATAGTTATGTTTGTGATACTGACTGAGGTCACTGTGGTAGTACTTCCCACTACCATTGTCAGATACCATGCACACTGTCTTAATCTGGTAGGTGCAAATCACTTGTGATACCAGGGATCCCAGATTTCAGAGTTGCCCAGGTTGAGCTCAGTTATACATGGGGATACCAGAAATCAAACTCAGAGTCTGATGTTTGTGCTCGAGCATCTCTAAGCCACTAAGATAGCTCCAGGCTTTTAGTTTTGTTCACTAGATTAGGGCCTAGATTAAAGCTGATACTCAGTCCTTAATTATTGACTTTGGCCACAGTTTTTCTTGGGTTTGTGTCTTTTCTTGAAAAAAGGATAGAAAGATAGCCACAAAGAGTGGTTAGTGTAGCTAGAGTAGAGAAGGGTCTACTAGGACAATGATAGATAGAACTGATCACTCTAGACAAGAATCAGTGCTGAAAGTGGAGAAACTAACAGGCAAGGCACACCTCCATTAATAATAGTGAAAAACACAGAGTCAAAAAGGAAAGGAGGGGAGAGATGGAGATATATATAGAGAGAGAGACAGACAGACAGAAAAAGAGACTGATAGAGACAGACAAGGAGAGAGGCAATTTGCCTACCCTAGAGCAAGGCAGGTGTGGGGAGTAGAGAGTGGGAGGGAAATGGGAGACATTGGTGATGGTGACAGGGAGGGTGCACTGGTCTTCAAGCACTGCTAGAAGTAACCCCAGAGTGCCAAATTGGGATTAATCTCTGAGCACTGCGAGATGTAGCATGCAAACAGAAGACTGGGGGCCGGAGAGATAGCATGGAGGTAAGGCCTTTGCCTTTCATGCATAAGGTCATTGGTTCGAATCCCAGTGTCCCATATGATCCCCATGCCTGCCAGGAACAATTTCTGAGCATGGAGCCAGGAGTAACCCCTGAGCACTGCCGGGTGTGACCCAAAAACCACACACACACACACACACACACACACACACACACAAACAAAAATCCAGAAGACTGGAAATAACTGAAACGTAGAAATTATGCTGGGAAATGTTTGGTATTGGTGTCTATATGAAGCTTTAAACAACTAATCTCATTTGATGAAAGGAGGAAGCAAATAGAGAGTAATGGCTGAAGCATTATAAATACTAGGATTGTTCTCTACCAGTCATCACGATAGTTGAAGAAAGTATATTTTTTAACAGAGGCCTGAGTACATTAAGGTTACTAATTAATCAGCAGGCTGTTTTCTTTATAATTGTTGTCTGCTAATTGCTCTGGGCTCCAACATGCAGGAGTGAACTTTAACACTAGATATTACAGGATGGTGATTGCAATTTATTGTTTAAAGGCAACCCTTAAGATTTACACTCTTTTAGTGGGGGCAGGAAGTATTCCTAACTGTTAAGTACAAGGACTCAAGGATGCGACTGCTCAGACACTGTGCTTTAAGGATTATCCAGGTTACTCGAGCAGTGCTCCAGGACCTCCAGGATCACACCACATAATGCTTAAAGGACCATGTAGTGCTAGGGATTGAACTCTGGCCTGCTACATGGAAGATATATTAACTCCTGCACTTCCCCTCTGGTCCTGCACTAGTATTTATTTTTTATGTGGGTCTGTTTGTGGGGTTTTTTTTTGGGGGGGGGGGTAAGGGGCTCTCAAGCTCTGCTCAGGATCCTTCCTACCCAGGATCTCCGTTAAGGTGGTGATGTTCAGGGACACATGTGATGTTGGGTATCAAACCAAGGTTGCTTGAACATAAGGTATATTCTTTAACCCTGTTCTATTTCTCTGGCCTCTTCACATTTACTTTGTGAACTTGAAAAAAATCAAAGATCACAGGACTAATTCTGCAATAAATCTGGTTGTCATTTTTGGCCACACCCAACAATCCAAGGGATTGGGGATTGGTGTTTGGGGATTGGTTCATGTAATATTGGGGATCAGATATTGCCTGCAAATCATGTGATATAACCAACTGAGCCATATTTTCTGTCCTTGACTATTTTATTTAGCTGATTAATTTAGGTTGTGAAAGTCATACCCAACAGTGCTCATTGGCTATTCCTGGTTCTGTGTGCAGGAATTACCCTGGTGGTTCTTGGGAGACCATATGAGGTGCTGAAAATTAAACCCAGGGTTGATAGGATGCAAGGCAAACACCTTAATTCCTATACTTTCTCCTTGTTTATTTATTTTTTCTTTTTTTGGATTCTGGACCACACCTGTTGATGCTCAGGGGTTACTCCTGGCTATGTGCTCAGAAATCGCTCCTGGGTGGCCGGAGAGATAGCATAGAGGTAGGGTGTTTGCCTTGCATGCATAAGGACGGTGGTTAGAATCCCAGCATCCCATATGGTCCACCATGCCTGCCAGGGGCGATTTCTGAGCACAGAGCCAAGAGTAACCCCTGAATGCTGCCAGGTGTGACCCAAAACCAAAACAAAACAAAACAATAAACAGAAATGGTTCCTGGCTTGGGGATGCTGGGGGAATCAAACAGTGTTGTCCTAGGTTAGCGTGTGCAAGGCAAATGCCCTACCACTTGCACCACTGCTCTGGCCCCTTCTCCTTATTTCTTAACTGTTCTTTCAAACTATTACTTGTTTACTTATTTGGTGAGGGCACATTTAATAATACTCAGAGATTACTCCTGACTTGAAGCTTAGAAATCACTCCTAGTGATTTAACCTAGGACTCTTTTTTTTTGGAAGGGGGATCACACCCAGCAGTGCTCAGGGGTTACTCCTGGCTCTACGCTCAGAATTTACTCTTGGCAGACTCAGGGGACCATATGGGATGCCAGGATTCAAACCACCATCCTTCTGCATGCAATGCAAATGCCTTACCTCCCTTCTATCTCTCTGGCTTCCATAACCTAGAACTCTCGTAAGCAAAGCATGCACTCTATTCCAGCCCAGGAGTAATCTCTCTGTTTCTAAATCTAATTTTTTACTTAATTTTAGTGGTTGGAGTATAAGGCCCTAAATCAATTTGAAAATACCAGTATCAGGTCAGTGAGATGACTCAATGACTTTGCAAGCAGCCTTTAATTACTGTTAGGTGTGGCCCCAAACCAAAACAAATAATAAGAAATGTTGGGGCCGGAGAGATAGCATGGAGGTAAGGCATTTGCCTTTCATGCAGAAGGTCATCAGTTCGAATCCCGGCGTCCCATATGGTCCCCTGTGCTTGCCAGGAGCAATTTCTGAGCATGGAGCCAGGAGTAACCCCTGAGCACAGCCGGGTGAGACCCAAAAACCAAAAAAAAAAAAAAAGAAATGTGTGCCTATTTATTATCATTAGTTCATTGGTATATAAAAACACAGATATATATTTTGTCTTTTGTAAAATTATTTCATGCATCATATCTCCAACCCCAGGTGAATGAGTCTGAAGCAAGGTTACTCATGAAATAATCTAAGCCAGGCTGAAGTTGAAACATGTATAGTCTGGCAATCTTCTATCTCATATTGAGAGCATTCTAGAATTGTTTTTATTTAGTATAGAGACCACTCACAGGTGGGGAAGTAAGAATGGAGTTAAGGGCAGATAGCTCAGGCTATCCTGAGCTCGTCCTGCCCAGGTTTACATATAAAATAAACTTCGTTTTGTGTGAAACCAAGTTGTAAACAAACAAATACAAAGAAACCAAAGATGATTTTTGTTTTGAGTAACAGTCTTTTAAACTTGTTTATATATTTTTTTTGTTTTCTGAAATGTGAATACCTTGAGAATGGTATACAATCAATCTTTATGACAAGTGTTCTAATCATGAATAGAAATCATGAATATATTTTGCTCTGTGATTGATTATACCATTAGAGAATTATACATTATGAAACCAACACTGTATCACCAGGCCACTAGCACCTTCCATTCATGCACGGGTATGAGTGTGCCTTTGTGAGTGTGTGTGTGTGTGTGTGTGTGTGTGTGTGTGTGTGTGGAAAGTATGTGTGCTATTTCCACTAGGCATAAATAGATTTACCCACTCCTGGTAAGTAAGGTCCATAGGCTTCATATACTGTCATTATCTGAATTAAAAGTTGCCATTAGGGCCCGGAGAGATAGCACAGCAGTGTTTGCCTTGCAAGCAGCCGATCCAGGACCAAAGGTGGTTGGTTCGAACCCCGGTGTCCCATATGGTCCCCCGTGCCTGCCAGGAGCTATTTCTGAGCAGACAGCCAGGAGTAACCCCTGAGCACAGCCGGGTGTGGCCCAAAAACCAAAAAAAAAAAAAAAAAAAGAAAAAAAGTTGCCATTAGTGGGCCGGAGAGATAGCATGGAAGTAAGGCATTTGGTTTGCATTGCATGCAGAAGGACCGTGGTTCGAATCCCGGCTTCCCATATGGTCCCCTAGCCTGCCAGGGGTGATCTCTGAGCGTAGAGCCAGGAGTAATCCCTGAGCACCGCCGGGTGTGACCCAAAGCCAAAAAAAAAAAAGTTGCCATTATCTATCACATTCAACCATAGCCAATTTATTTTAAAAATAGCTATTATTACAATGTAATAATGCTTTGAAATTGGAGAAATATTTCATAAGTATTATATAAAGATGGATATTACATGGGATAAAGTGGTATAAATAGCTGGAGGAAAAAAGAGTGCCTTTAATCAAATGGCTTCTTTGTTAAGGGGAGATCTTCCAAGTTGTGCTCAGGGAGCCAGGGAAGGTCCTGGCCATACTTATCTAGCGGTGCTCAGAGGATCTTGTAGCAGCAAGAATTGAACCCAGGCATCTCACAGAAGGCAGGAAGGTTTTTCTGCCCTTTTATCTCCCAGTCCATTAAGTTGCTTCATTTTTATTTGTTTGTTTTCTTTGCGGCTGAACCCAGTGATGCCCAGGGGTTACTCCAGGCTCCACACTCAGGAATTACTCCTGGCAGTGCTTGGGAGACCATATGGTTTGCCAGTGATCAAACCTGGGTTATCTTTATGCAAGGCATATGTCCTATGCACTATACTATTACTTCAACCCCAAGTTTCTTTGCTTTTATGGCTTTTGGGTCACACCTAGTGGGACTGAGAGCTATTCCTGATTTTGTGTTTAGGGGTAACTCATTCCCAGTGGTGGTCAGGGGACTATATGTGATGCTGGAGATGGAATTAGCCCCCCCCAGCCCCCCCCCCCATCCACATAAAACATGCACTTCTATCCTTTGAGCCATCTCTCTAAATCAATAGTTGTTTTTTTTTGTTTTTGCTTGTTTGTTTGCTTTTTGGGCCATACCTGGTGACACTCAGAGGTTACTCCTAGCTATGCACTCAGAAATTGCTCCTGGCTTGGGGGACCATATGGGACCCCAGGGGATTGAACCGTGGTTCGTCCTAGGTTAGTACGCGCAAGGCAAACACACTACCACTTGCGCCACCACTCAGGCCCCAAGATCAGTGGTCTTTTAATGGAAATTTTTATCAATTTTTTTTAAAATTTCCTTTAGCTTTATTCTGGCTTTTATTCTAGTTTTATTTATCACCATCTCTCTTTCCTTTCCCAAAAGTGACAAAGTCTAATCTGGGGTCTTCAATTTTATTATTGTCCTAGGGACACACCTTCAATATATCTGGAACAAGGGGGGAAAGGAATTGAAGAAATAGTACAGAGTACAGTGGGTTGGGCACTTGTCTTTGGTGTAGCTGACTCGGATCTGATCCCCAGTGTAACAATATGTCCTTTGCCCTGCCAGCAGTGAATATGGTATAATCCCTAAGCACAGTCAAGAGTGATTTAAGGGGGAGGGGGTATTAAAGAAAAATGAAAGAAGAAAAGAAAAAAAGTTAGGTCTTCATAAAATCCAACTTTTAGAGAGATGGGTCATCTCCAGCTTTGGTAGTAATGTGGTCACAGATGTCCCAATGGAAGAGATTCCCACGCAGGGGTCTCAAACTCAATTTACCTGGGGGCCGCAGGAGGCAAAGTCGGGGTGTTCCTTGAGTGCAAAATCAGTAGTAAGCCTTGAACATTGGGGGTGTGACCCAAACAACTAGAACAAAACAAAAAAAAAGATTCCTCTAGGACAGGACCATAAAATGTTGTACGGAGGGCCGTTTGTGGCCCGTGGGCTGCGAGTTTGAGACCCCTGATGGGGCATGTTAACATTCAAAGCTCCTGAAAGGTGCAAAGAGATAATGAAATGAGAAAGCACAGTGGGATGCAAAGAAATTTTGATAAGACTTGATAAACATGAGACTAGAGTGATAGTACAGCAGATAGGGCATTTGCACCTCTTTGAGTCCCCTGATCTTATCAGAATTTTCTGAGTGCTGATCCAGGAGTGAACCCTGAGCACTATTGGTGTGGCCCCAAAACAAAACAACAAAAAAGAAAGACCCACAAAGACTTAGGTGCATAGTGTATGGCTTTGTCCCTTAAATTGTTTACTCCAAGTCATTTATTCAAGACATTTAGAGCAAAGACCATAAGAGGAGTGGAGCCTTGTGAGATTTGCTGGAGAGGTTCTGTCCTATAGAAATGAGCATGTGGGCCCAGAGAGATAGCACAGTGGTGTTTGCCTTGCAAGCAGCCAATTCAGGACCTAAGGTGGTTGGTTCGAATCCCGGTGTCCCATATGGTCCCCCGTGCCTGCCAGGAGCTATTTCTGAGCAGACAGCCAGGAGTAACTCCTGAGCACCGCCGGGTGTGACCCAAAAAAAAAAAAAAAAAAAAAAAGAAATAAGCATGTAAGAGTGCTTGATCATAGAAGAACAAAAAAATTTCCATTTGAGTGTGACTATTTTTTTTGTTTTGTTTTTGTATTTACCAAGCGGAGACTATTGTGATCTTATCTAATTAGATGGTGCTGCAATGCAGGCACCTAAGGATTCAGAATTCAGGATGGCTCAGGCCTTCAGTGCCAGGAATTCTCAGTCATCTCTGAGGGTGCAGAGAGGGGTGGCGTTGGGCTTCCACAGTTGGACACCCAGCAATGTGGTGCTGAGACTGGACCACAGGAATTGACTACATACAAAGCCCATGTCTTAACCCTGTACATACACACACACTCTATCTCTCATCCTAGTATGAGTATTATTTTTTTATTTTTTTGGTGATGCCCAGGAGTTACTCCTAAAATCATAAATCATAAATTGCTTCTGGCAGGCTCAGGGGACCATATGGGATGCCTAGGATTGAACTCGTTCGACTGCGTGCAAGGCAAAGGTTCTACTTTCTGTGTTATTGCTCTGGCCTCTGAGTATTTTATTTGTTTGTTTTTGTTTGTATTTTGGCTATACCTAGTGGTACCCATGGCACCATATGCAATGGCAGAGATGGAATAGGCTCAACTACCTAATAGGAATATGTTTTATTTTATTTTGGTTTTGGAGCCATACCTGGAGGTGCTCAGGAGACCATATGGGGTGCTAACAATCAAATCTGGCTCAAGTGCATGCAAGGCAAGAGATTTATTGTTGTACTTTATCCCAACCCTAATGTGAATTTTAAAACATTTTTTTGGGGGGCCGGGCGGTGGCGCTGGAGGTAAGGTGCCTGCCTGGCCTGCACTAGCCTAGGACGGACTGCGGTTCGATCCCCCGGCGTCCCATATGGTCCCCCAAGAAGCCAGGAGCAACTTCTGAGCGCATAGCCAGGAGTAACCCCTGAGCGTCACAGGGTGTGGCCCAAAAACCAAAAAAAAAAAAAAAACAAAAAAAAAAAAACATTTTTTTTGGCTTGGGGGCCACATCTGGCTTTGAATTCAGGAATCACCCCTGGTGGTGTACAGAGGACTATATGGGGGTGCTGGGAATCAAATCAGTTCAGCCACAAGCAAGGCAAGTGCTTTAACCATTGTACTATTTATCCACCCCCCTACTGTGAATTTTTTTTGTTTTTTGTTTTGGTTTTTGGGTCACACCCGGCAACACTCAGGGGTTACTCCTGGCTCTATGCTCATAAATCGCTCCTGGCAGGCTAGGGGACCATATGGGATGCCGGGATTTGAACCACGAACCTTCTGTATACAAGGCAAACAAACACCTTACCTCCATGCTATCTCTCCGGCCCCAATAATGTGAATATTTTAATATAAAACATCATTTCAAACTTTTTAAAAAAGAAATAAAAAAGATTGTGTGAATCCTTATAATGGCCCTTGAGTTTCTGATCTAGATTTCTGATTAAGCAAATGTATTGGGAAGAGATAAAGGCTGTTTGCACAGAAGGGAACCATAGCCCTTCTTGAAACTGCACTCTTTCCTTCAAAATTATGTGCATTATATTTAATACATTGAATATATGTCTTATATACTGTATCATGACTGCATAATATAGTTAGAATGAAGATTCTAAACATTAGTTTATAACTTACATTTTGGTGGGCAAGTCATATCTAGGGGTGTTCAGGGGTTACTCCTGGCTCTATACTTAGTAATTACTCCTGATTGTGCTCAGGGAATCATATGGAAAACTAAGGATTGAACTCAGCTTGGCTACATGCAAAACAATTGCCTTAATCACTCACTATACTATCTCTCTAGCCCCATTTGAAGACCTTAGCAAGTAGGTTAGGTTTCAGGCCTTCTGGTGGCAGTCCACTCAAAATGGATCTTTAGAACTAGTGGATTCATAACCTATTTAAGAAGGATAAATACAGAATGATCTCTCTTATATGTGAAAACTTAAAAGTATACAGCAAGGTAGAAACAAAGGGACCAAAGATAACCTAAGGGGAAAATTGATCTACACAACTAAATTTGACAGGGGATGGGGAGACGGTTGAAAGGGAGAGGTATTGAGGTCCTTGGCAGAGGTAGGTGGGTACACTGATGATGGGTGTGGTAGTGAAATTATGTGCATGTGAAACAACTGTTAATAGCATTGTAGCGGCTGGACCGATAGCAAAGTGGGTAGGGCATTTACCTTGTACATGCTTAACCCAGGTTTGATTCCCAGTCTCTCAGATTGTCCCCCAAACTGACCAGAAGTGATTCCTGAATGCAGAGCCAGGAGTAACACCAGAGTGCTGCCAGGTGTGCCCCCCCCAAAGAAAATAAAAGAAAAATCATTGTAAATCACAGGATCACAATCAATAAAAAAAATACACAAATAGGTTTTGTAAAGTAATTTTTAAATGAAATAAGGACAGTGCCAAAAGTCTTTCTGAAAAAATTTCATGAGTTCTTTGAAAAGGAGAAAGAAAGAAATTGAGTGGGAGAGGAGAAACACAAATATGAAAGGATGGGGGCCAGAGGCCCTCAAATATGAAAGGCCAGAAGCCATGCAGTCTCAGGTGTATTGATAGTGTTAAAAAAAATAAAATTAAATATCCAAGCCAATGGCAACAACAGGGAATTAAGAGACCTAGACTTTAATAATCTAAACTTAAAATTGGCAGGCTGGGTGGGAGGTAGTATGGGACGCGGTTGGGAAACATTGGTCAACACTGGTGGTGGGATTGGCCCCGATTCATTGTGTCTGAAACCCAACTATGAAGGACTTTATAAGTTACAATGGTTTTAATCAAATTAAAATAAAAAGTTCTCTGTCACTTGGGCCATAGAGTACTTTCCACCAAACTGGTTTCCCCTCCAATACTAAAATAGATTAGCTGCCTGTTGGTCTGAATATATATGAAGTCATTACCTGATTTTGAGACTAAATAGTTTGAAGATTTGTACTCTAGATTTCATTGCTAGAATCACCCTCTTAGGCAGAGAAAATGAAAGTTCCTAGAGAAACCCCTAGTAGGAAAGACAAATCTATAGTTCCAACCTCAAAATGAGTATAATGGTCAATATTTCATTTTTTTAAACTTTTTTTTTTCTGACTAAAGTTGGCCCAAAGAAAGAGGGGCTGAATTCAGTATTAAGAACCAGAAAAATTGGGGCCAGAGAGATAGCATGGAGGTAAAGCGTTTGCCTTGCATGCAGGTCATTGTTTCGAATCCCAGCATCCATATGGTCCCCCGAGCCTGCCGAGGGTGATTTCTGAATGTAGAGCCAGGAGTAGCCCCTGAGCGCTGCCGGGTGTGACCCAAAAACCAAAACCAAAACAAAACAAACAAACAAAAAAAAGAACCAGAAAAACGAGGCTGAGGAGATCCGTACAGTGGGTGAGGCACATGTCTCACACATAGCTGACACAGCTAGGCCAGCTTCCATCCTCTGAATCTCATGACTCTTGAGCCCACCAGGAAGAATTCCTGAGGGCAGAATCCAAAGAACTTCAGAACATACCTGGGTGTGAACCCAAAACAGAAAAACAAACAAAAATAAACCAGACAACCTCTCTGGTGAGGGTGATTGAAAATGTACAGAACTCCCTCCCTTATTATTTTCCTAACGAAGAGAGAGAAATTGTGATCTGATACACAAAGTACTTACAAAGATCAATAAAAAGTATCTAAAAACCTCTTTGAAATAGGGAAAAGAGGGCCAGAGAGATAGCATGGAGGTAAAGTGTTTGCTTTGCATGCAGAAAGTTCAGTTGTTTGAATCCCGGCATCCCATATGGTCCCCTGAGCCTGCCAGGAGCGATTTCTGAGCTTGGGGCCAGGAGGAACCCCTGAGCGCTGCTGGGTGTGACCCCAAAACAAACAAACAAACAAACAAGCAAAAAATAGTGAAAAGAAATGAATAGATACTTCTCCCAGGAAGACCAACAAACAGATGGCTGTGAAAAAAATGCTCATATCATCACTTATCATTAGGGAAATCCAAATCAAGACAACATGAGATGTCATATTACACCAGTGATGAGAACACATAGCAAAAATACTGGGAAAAATCTTGAGTTGGTGAAAAAGGAACTTTCATCTACTGCTAGTGGGAATGTTGTCTGGTCCAACCCCTGTGGAAAACAGTATGGAGAATTCTTAGTAAATTCAAAATTGATCTGCCATATAATGCAGCAGTCTCACTTTTGGGTATCTATTCTCAGGACAAAACAGCATTCATCTAAAAGGGTGTTTGCACACCACTGTTCATTGAGTGTTCAGTACTAAGAGTTAGTGTCAACTTAGATTGCCAACAACAGATGAATGGATCATGAAGTGGTATATATAATATATGTATTTATATATGTAACATGTATATAATATGTAGATATGTGTTAATGTATTATATAAATGTCATTTATATAATATAAATTATATGAACATAAATTGTATATTAATATTTATTTATATTACATGTATTCAGATATGTATATATGCATATATATTTGTGTATACACGTATATGATATATAAATGGATTACTATATAGCTATGAGGAATGATGCAACCATGTAATTTGCTTCAACATGGTTAGAACTAGAAGATAGGTTAAATGAAGTAAGCCAGAAGAAGGATAAATACAGGATGATATCACTTATATGTGGTATTTAGAAAAACTGCCTAAGATAATGCAATGGTTTAAACGGCTTAGATGGCAATTGCCTAAATCACTCTTGGCCTCAAAGTATAGTGAGGAGAAAAAAAGAAATAGAGTGGAGGGGAGAAAGACAGTTGTGAAATAATGGGAGCAGGGGACAAGGAGATTCAGGTACATTGGTGATGCTAAGGAAAGACAAAATTGAACAGACAAACCATGGAGTCAGCAACAAGTCATGAGACTCAAACTTTAATGATCAAACTTGAAAAAACAGGTGCCAGTTTAACACTGGGCAGAGGGTGGGGGGTGTAGTATGATGTTAAATCACCCCACACGCCATATCTCCAACCCCCAGGTGAACGCGTCTGAATCAGGGTCACACATGAAATAATCCAAACCAGGCTGAGGTTAAAACACATGAGCATGACAGTCTTCTACCTTGTATGGAGAGCCAGCTGTCTGCCAGAACTGCCATTTTTATTGAGTACAGAGACCACCCAGGGTGGGGCAGTAAGAACAGATAGCTCAGGCTATCCTGTGCCAATCCCACCCAGGTTTACAAGTAAGACAATCTCTGTTTGGGGTACATGTAGATGTAAACAAACACACAAAGGAGCCAGGGATGATCTTTGTTTTGGGTAAAATAAGTAGTAACCTAATAGTATGGGATGAACTATGGGAATACTGATGGAGGGAGGTGAGCTCTGGTAATGGGACTCGTGCTAGAACTTGTATATCTAAAATTCAACTATGAATAACTTGTAAATCATGGTGGTGTCAGGGACCTGACAGCCCCACACCCTTGATCTGCTGCTGCTGCTGCTTTGCAGAACTTCCTGGTACAGCTGAGGCCTCCCACCCTGGGGCTTAGGAAATGAGTAAAAAAATCAAGAAAAAGTTAGCACAAATTGTGCTACCTAACAGGATGCCTGAGGAGGCTTGCTAAACTATGTTGCCAGCCTTGTTCCTGCTGACCTTTCAAGCATGAGTTAAGAGTTAGGTTTAACTTTATGTTTAGTAAAAACATTGGGTAATTGTAAATGTTTTAATGGTAAATGCCTTCATGTTATACATTTCTTTCCGCAGGCCCACCCCCCTGCCTCTTTGTGGCTTGGTATATAAGCTCTGTGAACTTTGCAATAAACGACTCTTGATCAGATTCTTGACTTGAGTCCTGTCTGTCCCCCTCCCCAATTCTTTTACAGGTTAAGGCCTCTTCGTGACCCACGAATAACTGGCGACCTCCATCCCTGTGGGCAGGTTTGGGTGGTCGCATGGTGGGTTTTATTTTTTTCGAATAATATCTTTACTTAAGCACCATGGTTGCAAACATGTTTGTAATTGGGTTTCAGTCATAAAATGTACACTGCCCTTCACCAGAGCAACCTTCCCACCATCAGTGTCCTCCATCTCCTTGAGGACAGCAGCATCAGTGGCAGCTTCTTTTTTTTTTTTTTTTTTGGTTTTTGGGCCACACCCGGCGGTGCTCAGGGGTTACTCCTGGCTCTTTGCTCAGAAATAGCTCCTGGCAGGCACGGGGGACCCTATGGGACACCGGGATTCGAACCAACCACCTTTGGTCCTGGATCGGCTGCTTGCAAGGCAAACGCCGCTGTGCTATCTCTCCGGGCCCAGTGGCAGCTTCTTTAGGCTGCAGATTCAGGACTTGTGGGACTTCATCCCATAAACTTTGTCACAAGCGCTTCCTGGCATTTGGTAGATGGAAACCAAGAGGAGATTCCTGTGGTTATTGCTGCATCTAAAGATAGGCTTGGGGGGGGGGGCGGTATTGCAACCATAAATAGCATTCAGCACAACACTAGCTCCAATGTGGTCTTCTACATTTTTACATTCAACAGGACACCATTCCACCTCATGTCCTGGCTCAACAATGATACCCTGAAAAGTATCAGGAAAAAAATTGTGAATTTTGACACTAAACTTTTGGAAGGGAAAATAAAGGATGATCCTGACCAAGGGGAATCCATAAAACCATTAACCTTTGCCAGAATCTACTTGCCAATGATGGTTCCCCATGCAAAGAAGGCCATCTATGTGGATGGTGACGCTATTGTGCAAGGTGATATTTTTTTTAAGGTTTTTTTAAATATTTTATTTAAACACCTTGATTACAAACATGATTGTGTTTGGGTTTCAGTCATGTAAAGAACACCACCCAGCAAGGTAATATTCTTGCTCTTTACAAGTCACCACTAAAGCCAGGACATATAGCTGCATTTTCAGAAGAGTGTGTTTCTACCTCTACAAAAATTGTTGTCCATGGAGCAGGGAACCAGTATAATTATATTGGATATCTAGACTATATGAAAAAGAGAGAATTCTGAAACTTTCTACGAAAACCAGCACCTGCTCACTTAACCCTGGAGTTTTGGTTGCAAATTTGACAGAATGGAAAAGACAGAATATAATCAACCAGCTGGAAAATGGATGAAACTAAATGTAGAAGAGGGATTGTGTTTTTTTGTTTTTGTTTTTGTTTTTGTTTTTTGGGCCACACCTGTTTGACGCTCAGGGGTTACTCCTGGCTATGCGCTCAGAAATCGCTCCTGGCTTGGGGGACCATATGGAACGCCGGGGGGATCGAACTGCAGTCCGTCCTACGCTAGCGCTTGCCTTACCTTACCTCTAGCACCACCTTCCCGGCCCCAGAAGAGGGATTGTACAGCAGAACACTGGCTGGAACCATCACGACACCACTTCTCCTTATCGTATTTTATCACCCCATTCCACCATTGACCCAATGTGGAATGTTCAACACCTTGGTTCATCAGGTCCTTTAACACCAGTTTTCTGCCTATCAAGTTTTTTTTTTTTCTTTCTGCTGTTTAGGTTCTTCAAGCTGTGTCCAAATCATAAAAAAAAAATTAAAAAAAAAAATCGGTAAGCCTGGGGCTGGAGAGAGTGGAGTAAAGCATGGAGGTAAGGCATTTGCCTTGCAAGCAGAAGGTCAGTGGTTCGAATCCCAGCATCCCATATGGTCCCCCGAGCCTGCCAGGAGCAATTTCTGAGCGTAGAGCCAGGAGTAACCGCTGAGCACTGCCGGGTGTGACCCAAAAAACAAAAAACAAAACAAAAAAATGGATAAGCCAGAGGTCCCCAATTTGAAGACATGCACATCTCATGCATCACTTGTTTCAGCTCTTACCCTCTGTTTCTTCAGTTCAGCTTCCCAGAGAAGAGCTTCCTTGAAGGGAGCATTGTTGGAACCCAGAGTTTTTTCTTGGTTTCTTTTTGTTTGTTTGTTTGGTCACACCCAGCAGTCCTTGGGGGTTACTCCTGGCTCTATGCTCAGAAATTACCCTGGCAGGCTCGGGGGACCATATGGGATGCCGGGATTCAAACCACCATCCTTTTGCGTGCAAGGCAAACACCCTACCTTCATGCTATCTCTCTGACCCCTTGGAATCATACTTATGGGATTCCTCAAGCACGCCTTTCAGGAGTGATTTCCAAACACTGAGGCAGGAATAATTTCTGAAGAACAATGGGTATGGCCCCAAAAACAGAAAATAAAAATAGGACAAAAGAAACAAAAAAACTCAATATATTTCTAGTTTTAAGTTTTCTAAATCTTAACTCTCTTGGAACCTAGACCTACTGTTAAGCCATCCAATATTTGATTCTTTGAGATTCCTCTAAGTTACAGAAAAGACAAAACTTATATCCCACAATATCTAATGAGTTCTCGAAAGTAGCAAGGTTGTTTTTAAATCAGAATTTCCTTTTCTCATTGCATCATTTTTTTTAGATATAATAGACATAAGGGCCAAAGCGATGGCACAGAGCGGTAAGGCGTCTGCTTTGCAAATGCTAACCTAGGCGGACTGCAGTTCGATCCCCCAGCATCCCATATGGTCCCTCAAGCCAGGAGCGATTTCTGAGCACATAGCCAGGAGTAACCCCAGAGCATCACTGGGTGTGGCCCCCCTTAAAAAAAAGAAATAATAATATGTGATCACATAAGTGATCACACATAATGGACAGATGAATCAATGCACAAAAAGGGTAAAAGTCCATAACTATTCCCATTCCTAGAAAGTACCCACAGAGGGGCCAGGTAGGTGGCGCTGGAGGTAAGGTGTCTGCCTTGCAAGCGCTAACCAAGGAAGGACCACGGTTCGATCCCCCGGCGTCCCATATGGTCCCCCCAAGCCAGGGGCGATTTCTGAGCACATAGCCAGGAGTAACCCCTGAGCGTCAAACGGGTGTGGCCCAAAAACCAAAAAAAAAAAAAAAAAAAAAGAAAGTACCCACGGAATTGCCCAAAATATATACAGGGATAATGGGGCAAAGGTAGATACAGGAAGGGAATTTCTTGGATGTGCACCTAAGATGACTTTCCCTTATTTATAGAAACAGAGGGGACACAGTCTTAACTTAACCCCAGTTGTTTCTGTGACATGAAGGGAGATGTTTGAGAGAGAGAGAGAGAACGAGAGAGTGAGAGCGAGAGAGCGAGCGAGAGAGAACGAGAGAGAGAGAGAGAGAGAAAGAGAGAGAGAGAGAGAGAGAGAGAGCGAGCGAGAGAGAACGAGAGAGAGAGAGAGAGAGAGAAAGAGAGAGAGAGAGAGAGAGAGAGAGAGAGAGAGAGAGAGAGAGAGAGAGAGAGAGAGAGAGAGAGAGAGAGAGAGAGGAGCCAGTCTCCAGGACAAAGAGGCTCTGTCTATCAACCATAGATTATTTCTGGAAGTTTCTTGCTCTAAAGTTAGTTGACTTATTAAAGGGTACTCTGTTCTTGGGTGGCTTGCCAATTATAACCATGAAGATTCGGTTCAGTCCCTCTGCCATTTGAGGTTCAACCAAAGGAGAGAGTCAATGACAGATAAGTAAAGATCTTTATGACAACATACTGCAAGGTGGAAGATGGCAAACTCATATCCTCAAAGCAACCACCATTACAAGAAGAGGTTTTTATAAGGAAAGAAGAGAGAAGAAGTGCTGGAGAGAAAGTACAGCGGGTAGGGCTCTTGCCTTACACATGTGTGTGCCTTACACATCGCATTTCGTATTGTTTCCTTGTTATCCTAGGAGTATTTTCTTCATTGCAGAGAGAGGAGTAAGCCCTGAGCTTTGCCAAGAGTGGCCAAAAACAAAACAAAACAAAACAAAACAAAAACAGGAAAAAAAATAGATGGGTAGCAGATCAGTGGGCTCCAGAATATTGAATTCATTCATGCAGTTCTCCTGAAGCACACCTCATATTACCCACAAGCCACTGAGAAACATGTCCTCATCTTTAGCTTTGTGAGAAGAGAGGAGAATAAGACAAGGGCAACTTTCTTGTCTAGGGGTTTTCTGTTGCTAATTTCTTTGGGCCAGTTTCAATATCATGGTGCTATTTTTTTTTTTTGAGAGAGAGAGGTTTTGTTTTATTTGGAGGTCACTACTGGTTGGATTTACTCATGGTTCTGTGCTCAGAGATCACTCTTGGTGCACGCAGGGTATCCAAGGATAGAACCCATGTTGATTGCATACAAGTTTGGAGCCTTACCTTCTGTAGTATTTCCCTGGCCCAGTATTTTTTATTATTTTTTTATTTATCTATTATTATTATTATTATTATTATTATTATTATTATTATTTTTGGTTTTTGGGTCATACCGGGAGCACTCAGGGGTTCCTCCTGGCTCTAAGCTCAGAAATCGCTCCTGGCAGGCTCGAAGGGACCATATGGGGTGCCAGGATTCAAACCACCGTCCCTCTGCATGAAAGGTAAATGCTCTAGCTCCATGCTATCTCGCCGGCCCCTCTTTATTTCTTTGCTATTTTTTTTCAGCCACACCCATTTGATGCTCAGGAGTTACTCCTGGCTAAGCGCTCAGAAATTGCCCCTGGCTTGGGGGAACCATATGGGACGCCGGGGGATCGAACCGTGGTCCTTCCTTGGCTAGCGCTTGCAAGGCAGACACCTTACCTCTAGCGCCACCTCACCGGCCCGCTATTTTTTTTTTTTTTTTTTTTTTTTTTTTTTTTGGTTTTTGGGCCACACCCGGTAACACTCAGGGGTTACTCCTGGCTATGAGCTCAGAAGTCGCTCCTGGTTTGGGGGACCATATGGGACACCGGGGGATCGAACCGCGGTCCATTCAAGGCTAGCGCAGGCCAGGCAGGCACCTTACCTTTAGCGCCACCGCCCGGCCCCCGCTATTTTTTTTTAACCTGCCTTCATTTACATGCGTGTGATGGGCACTGAAAAAAAAATCATCCTGTCCTCCTCTATGTTCTTCTAGACTGGAAAATCATGAAGCATACATCAAGAATATTAACAATAAAAAAGGGGGCCGGAAAGATAGCATGGAGATAAGGCGTTTACCTTTCATGAAGAAGGTCATCATTTCGAATCCCAGCATCCATATGGTCTCCTGAGCCTGCCGAGGGCAATTTCTGAACGTAGAGCCAGGAGTAGCCCCTGAGTGCTGCCGGGTGTGACCCAAAAAACACAAAATAAATAAATAAATAAATAAAAATAAAAAGGATATTAAAAGTATCTCTCACATAATAGTAACATGCACACATCATATTCACAGAAATTATGTGAGTGAATAAATTACTCACATAATTTCAACCACCATATCAGTGATGTGGACCTAAGGGGAGTACACAGGAAGAGATTAGGAGTATAGCCCCCAAAGAAGAATTTATTGGCATGGAATGTCACAAGGGTGGACTTAAATGCCTGATAACTTAGATGGCTTAGGCTCTGCCAAATAGTCTAAATGACAGAGTAATCTAGATGACCACAGGACATCAGAAGATATTCATCTCAGCATCCTCACTCTGTTTTAATGGTTCACATTCTTGGAACTCAGTAAAGAAAGGCACATCCACACCAACTCTTTGTTAAAAAAATATAAAACGAAAAAGATTTCTGCCTTTCTCTGGAATTTTGTTTCAGAAGGACCTTCTCATAATTTGAAAACTTTCCTGACTGCTTTTCCATTTCTACCCTTAAATTAAATTATTTTCTAAATTTGTCCACTAGACTTCCAATTACTTTCTTTCCTTCTTGATTGCTTGAAGACAAGAACTTGAGCACCCATGCCAGCTATATCAGTAAAAGAGGAAACCTCTGTTTCTTCTTGCCAGCTGTTATGAGGAGTGTCAATTTTGACTGACTCATTTGTGGGGAGCCTAGCTAATGAAACCTAGAACATAGGACACCTCAGTAATTCCTAATCTGGTCACCCACGTGACCAAAGGCGCCCATGCCTTGAGAACAAAGGAAATAGACAAATACTAAAGTAATTCAAAGCAGCTCAATACATCCAGCCAGAAAGAAAAATATAGAGCCACTTGTCTTTGTGTTAGCAAAAGGTTACTAGGATTACAGCTGATGTTTTATTTGTGCTTGCTGAGTGGAATTTGTGGCACTCTGTTTGGATCTTGTGTTTTCTATATAAACTCTCTTAGTATAAACATGTGCTCAGGTCTACCTCTTTGCCCCTCCCTATTACCTGCCCCCAGCTTATGCTAATGAGTGCTCACAGTTGTAATTGGTGGAAAACTTGTAACACCCTCTGACATATTTCAGCCCTTAAAAGCTGATTCCCCCCCCCCCCCCGACAATAAATCCCTTTTTTGAACAGCATGCGTTGTCTTGAGGGCCCTTTTTACTAACTTCTCAAGTTTTTCTTTACAGGTCGGTTCTGCTCGGGCAAACCCGCGAATGACTAGCAACCTTCATTTCCACACCCCCGAGGGTCGGGGGGTCTCCCACAGGAGGTTGCACTCATTCTCCTTTTTTAACTTTTTGGGGCCACACTTGGCAACACTCAGGAGTTACTCCTTGCTCTGTGCCTAGAAATTGCTTTTGGTAGGCTCGGGGGACCATATGGGATGCTGAGGATTGAACCCAGGACTGTCCTGGATCAGCTGCATGTTAGGCAAATGCCCTACCACTGTACTATCACTCCGCCACCCCCCTCCATTCTACTTTTTTTTTTTTTTTTTGGTTTTTGGGTCACACCCGGCAGTGCTCAAGGGTTATTCTGGCTCTACACTCAGAAATTGCTCCTGGCAGGCTCAGGGGACCATATGGGATACTGGGATTCAAACCACCGTCCTTCTGCATACAAACAAATGCCCTACCTCCAGGCTATCTCTCTGGCCTCCCATTCTACATTTTTAACTTTATTGCTAATTTATCTTTTTTCTTTTTGAGGGGTGGTGGTTTTGGGGGCCGCACCCAGCAGTGATCAGGGGTTATTTTTTTGACTCTTCATCCAGGAGTGACTCCTGGAAGACTCAGGGAATCATATGGAATGCAAGGCAAACACCTTACCATGTAATATCATTTTGTCACCCAACTTGACTTTAGACAATAGTTTCTTGTGCCTGTGATGCCTGGGAGGGTTTTTTGTTTTTTCTTTTTAAGATCTCATTTGTTTTCATTGTGATAAAATTATTAAAATGGCTTTTGTTTTAGGGTTACATTACAACTACACCACACTCACCACCAAAACGCCAATGTCTTTGGCTACCACTGTCCATAGGTCTCTTCTTGCCCCACGCCTACTCCTCCTTCATTGGCAGCCATATCTCTGTTAGCATAATCTTGAAGTTTGTTTTCATTGGCTCTTGTCTATTTATTGTTCTTTTTCTTCATATTCTACATACAACATTATCCAGTATTTCCAAGTGGCAGTTAGACTAGGGATACTGTTTGTAAATTATGTTCTCTAGTCCTTTGCACTATCTCCCCAATCTCCTCCTGAATGAATATATGACTTCTTTACATCATAAGTGACTTGAGCCTGCTTCTCTGTCTCCTTTGTCTCCTTCTCCTCCTTCTCTTCTTCCTCCTCTTCTCCCTTCTCCTTACTCTCCTCCTCCTCCTTCATCTTCTGGGAATGTTCAGCTCTTACTTCTGAATTTGGAAGGACTCCTAGTGGGATTTAGGAGACCAATTTGGGTATTAGAGCTCAAACTTAAATTTTTTTTCCCTGTGCAAGGAATGGGCCCTACTTGCTATACTATTTCTCTAACCCCTTGAGTTTGAGATTTTGTAATATTTTAGTTCTACTGAAGTTCAGATGCCAATAAATCATAAGATATGGTAATGGGTTGAGAAAGAGCTTTCGTAACAATCAGCCAACTTGTTGGAAGCAACCATCTCCTCTGCAGGGTCACATGAAGGAAGTTTTTAATAGGGAAAGAAAAGGGAAGGTTACTTTGCAGATCATAGAAGCCAGAATAAATCATAAAACCCCTTTATCAACTGATTCCTTGAGACATCCTCCATATTGTCTGCAAAACTAAAAAAAATAAGGGTTAGACATTTGGGAGAAGTGTGAACTGAGGATAAACTGTTGTTATCTTAAAACTCTGGAGCAATGAGCCTCCTTCTGGGTTCCAGTGCTATCACTGTTCATCTGCCCTTTGGGGCCAGCCAGGTTTGTGTCAGAGAGGGATTTAGGGAACCTCACATCTCAATCTCTTCTACCAAATGCAAATGGGGCTGCCTTTTTTGGGTCTTTTCCAAGCCTCCTTCTGGTCCCAGTGCTATTGTTGATCCTTTGTCAGGCCTGTGTCTGGGCAGGAACAGGGAGGCACCTGTCCTAATCCCCTCCACCAAGCTCAAACAGGGCCATTTTTCCAGCCTTCTCTCAGCTTCCATTTGGGTTTTAGTGCCCTTACTGAAATCCTCTTTCAGTCCTCTTTTTCCCAAATCATGCAGATGCTAGTGCATCTGTGAGAAGTCATTTCAATTTACGTAGACTCCTGGCAGACTGGATCTAGCACTTCTTTCTCTTGGTGATGGGAATGTTGCACTGGTGAAGGGGGCGGGGGTGTTCTTTACATGACTGAAACCCAACTACAATCATATGTGTAATCAAGGTGTTTAAATAAAGATGTTAATAAAAACAAATTAAAAAATAGAAAATATACAGCTCAAAGACCAGCTGAACAAATCAATAAACTAGAATGCAATATTTTTATCATACTTAGACAACCTTGCTAGTTTAGAAAAATAACCTCTAAGAAGATGTACCTTAAGCCACATTTAATACAAACAATTCAATAGATCACTTTCTTAAACATCCTCATACTCCAGCACTCCAAACTACTAAATGCAAAGATCAGTGAGGAAGCTAAAGAAGACTTCTACTGTGGAGAATATGGAGAGAAATCCTGGCAAATTTCCAAGTCCACCCAAATGCCTGAACCTTATAGATGAGAATCTAAAATCAACACTTAATTGTTTAGCAATGGAAATCAAAGAGTCACTAGACTGCAAAATTAAGAAATCTAAAGATGGGCCCGGAGAGATAGCACAGCAGCGTTTGCCTTGCAAGCAGCCGATTCACGACCAAAGGTGGTTGGTTTGAATTCCAGTGTCCCATATGGTCCCCTGTGCCTGCCAGGAGCTATTTCTGAGCAGACAGCCAGGAGTAACCCCTGAGCAACGCCGGGTGTGGCCCAAAAACCAAAGGAAAAAAAAAAAAAGAAATCTAAAGATGGGGCCAGGAATGTGGTGCTAGAGGTAAGGTGTCTGCCTTGCAAGCGCTAGCCAAGGAGCGAACTGTGGTTCAATCCCCCAGGGTCCCATATGGTCCCCGAAAGCCAGGGGCGATTTCTGAGCACATAGCCAGGAGTAACCCCTGAGCATCAAACAGGTGTGGCCCCAAAACCAAAAAAAAAAAGAAATCTAAAGATGAACAATTCAACCAACTCAAAGAATTCTTTCAAAAGATGAGATAATCCATACAGATGGAACTGAAGGAACTAAAAAAACATGTTAGCAAGCCATCATAGTAGAATTACATAAGTGGAGAATTGCAGAGACAACCTT
The DNA here is from genome assembly GCF_024139225.1 of Suncus etruscus. Lineage (NCBI taxonomy): Eukaryota > Metazoa > Chordata > Mammalia > Eulipotyphla > Soricidae > Suncus > Suncus etruscus. Next base: position 72,731,277 of record NC_064863.1, read on the forward strand.
TAAGACAAATTACAAGCCAGCAGTGATAAAGAAGTCAAAAAAAGAGAGACAAAACCTGGAAGCAAATGTAAGGTACTTAATGAACAAAGACAAGAGAAATAATCTCCCAATTATAGGAATTCCAAAAGGGGAAAAACAAGTAGTGAGGGAAATAATAGCAGAGAACTTCCTCCACCCTTGGGAAAGAGGTTTCTTTATCAAGCCAAGACGTAAAAAGAGTGCCAAACAAAATAGATCATAACAGAACAACACCAAAATATTTAATAATCCAAATGGCAAAAATAGAGAGATCGATGCTTAAAAGCAGTAAGGGAAAAAAATTCTCAAGTATAAAGGAAACAATCTGAAACAATCGAGGCAAGAAAAGAGTGGCGTTATATATTCAAACTACAGTTACTCCTCTAAGTTACTCCTCCTAAGGTCCGTTTCAAAGACTTGGTCGTTAAGCAAATTGGTTGTTAAGTGAGGAACTGCATGTACTGTATACAGTAGTACAGTAAAATAACGAGAAAGATCAAACTGAAAGTTTCCACTTGTTTTAATTTGCATAGGTTGTGTAATTTACACACAGTACTGCAACATATTACAGAACATAAAGTAAGTTAGTAAAGTAGGTACATTAAAGCAACAAAAACCACAGTACTGGGGCCGGCACAGTGGCGCTAGAGGTAAGGTGTCTGCCTTGCCAGCCTAGGACGGACCTAGGTTCGATACCCCAGAGTCCCAGGAGCTATTTCTGAGCATATAGCCAGCAGTAACCCCTGAGCATCACCAAAAACCGAAAAAAAGAAAAAAAAAACCCACAGTACAGTGTACATTTTTACAGGGGTCCTCAAACTTTTTAAACAGGGGGCCAGTTCACTGTCCCTCGGACCATTGGAGGGTCTGACTATAGTAAAAACAAAACTTATGAACGAATTCTTATGCACACTGCATATATCTTATTTTGCAATGAAGAAACAAAACAGATACAAATACAATATGTGGCCCATGGGCCATAGCTGGAGGACCACTGGCTATACAAGATGAAAAAAGGATATTTAAAATAAAATAACAATAAAGAGATGGTCGTAAGTGCGAGCAGTTACTAAACAGGTAGGTTGTTAAGTGAGGAGTATCTGTATTGAATGAAAGAAACCTTCAATCTAGAGTCCACTACCCAGCAAAACTCTCATTTACATGAGAGGGAGGGTTAAAAACATTCTCAGACAAAAAAGAACTCGCAATATTTATGTTAACCAAACTGACCTTAAGTGAACTACTCAAAGAGCAATTACACAAAACAAATCTCGAATTGTAACAACAACCTTACACAATATAATGGTACAATAGTCCTTTCTGTCAATAGTTTCCTTAAATGTCAGTGGGTTAAACTCTTCCATCAAGAATGAATACAGCTGATTAGATAGAGCAGGTATCCAATCAATTGCTCTTTATAGATGACTATAATAATGTTCTAATGCTTTTATCCACAGAAATGAGTGCAGAATGCATTTGGAAGCCATGGACTCCCACTATAGTGCTTTCTATAAGAAGTTTTAATGTCTTAATTTTACTTTGTCTATAATAACTCCTTGATCTTTTTGTCCTCAATGGTACCTGGAGATATAGGTTAGTCACCCCAGTTCTACATTGCAATACTATACTATCTTAGACTCAGAAGACAGTGCTTACCAAATATTGTCCTGACAAAAATTCTAACCTATTTATTTTCTACTTGATTATTCCTGCTAATATAATCAATGTTTATGTCCACAGATAACAATGGAATATGCCGGGGCCGGGTGGTGGCACTAAAGGTAAGGTGCACCTGCCTTGCCTGCACTAGCCTTGGACGACCGCGGTTCGATCCCCCGGTGTCCCATATGGTCCCCCAAGCCAGGAACAACTTCTGAGCGCATAGCCAGGAGTAACCCCTGAGTGTTACCGGGTGTGGCCCAAAAACCAAAAAAAAAAAAAAAACAAAAAAAAAACAATGGAATATGCAACTGCAGGCCATGAGCTCCTGCTACAGAGCTCATTCGTTGAGTATGTTATCATAATTTGTTTACAATTTCAGTTAGCTCACCATTATACCATAATGCTCATGATTTTAGATTGCTTTTAGGAAGGAAGCTGAATGCTCAATACCCACTAGATGATATTTCATGGTGTAGACTCCTCTTACAGTGCTCATTACCATACTTAGCTTTCTAGACTTGAAAATTATGATTGTTTTTTAAGAATGCTCTATACACAATATAACCCATGAAACTCCTTTCTTCAGTAAAGGTTACCCTCACCAATCATGATTGGTCTAGAAAATGGAAAATCATTACATCTGACTTGCTGGCTTTATATATTTTAAACATTCTGTCCCATTTCACCTGGATCATCTTTTCAACTGTAACCTATGGATCAATCCGTCTGGGTATGTGTGCACATGAATGTGTTGGACACCTTAATGTCTGTCTAATGTTCATCTGTAATATACATAATGTCTGTGTATGGTGCATATTGTCTTTCCTTCTGTTGTATATAACCCCTCCTTCCCTTCTTTGCTTACCACCTTACAAATTATTATTATTTTTTTTTTTTTTGGTTTTGGTTTTTGGTTTTTGGGCCACACCCATTTGATGCTCAGGGGTTATTCCTGGCTATGCGCTCAGAAATCACTCCTGGCTTGGGGGGACCATATGGGACGCCGGGGGATCGAACCTTGGTCCATCCTACGCTAGCACTTGCAAGGCAGACACCTTACCTCTAGCGCCACCTTCCCAGCCCCACAAATTATTTTCTAGCCCTTCACTTTCTCACCCCTCATCTGTTATTTTCCCCCATTTAACCATTTTTATCCTCAGTTCTTAACTCCTCAGAAAACAGAACATTCCTCCCGCTCAAGCCATCTGCCAACCAGCTCCCGAGGTGAAAAGATAGATTCTTAGTTGGAGAAGAAGCTGCCACTGCCACTGCTGCTGTTTTGCTCTCGGCGGCCCCTTCCCCCCCGCCCCCCCATCTTCCTTTGCTGTGGACTTTTGCTTGCTACCAGTTTCGATTTCTGAGAAATCCCCAGCTCAAGGTCATTTACTGATATGTGACTTCTGGGAGTCATTTTCTAGACTCCACAAGACCAAATCACAGCCTGCTAGGAGCGATTTCTGAACATAGAGCCAGGAGTAACCCCTGAACGCTGCTGGGTGTGACCCCCCAATTTCTGAGCTTCAAATATTTGCAAAAATGTATTTGATTTAATTTCAATAGTTATTTACATCTGCTTCAAGAGGTTTCTCCTTAATGTTTATAAATTATATCTTAATATTTTGTTTGCTTTGATTTTGGGGCCCTACCTTGCAATATTCAGGGCTTATTCCTGGTTCTGTGCTCAGGGATAATTCCTAGTGAATTTGGGAACCATATGGGATGCTAGGTATTTAACATGGTTCAGCTTTGTTCAAGGCAAGTGTTCCATCTTCTGTACTATCTAACCTCCCCGCCCCCAATTTTTTTTTTTTTTTTTTTTGGTTTTGGGTCACATCTGGTGGTGCTCAAGGCTTTCTTTTGGCTCTGTACTGAGAAATCACCCCTGATGGTGCTTGGGGGTGACCATATTGGGTGCTGGGTATAAAAAATGGTCCATCTGAACTATCAAAAAAATAAACATGGTTCAGACATGTACAATGCATATGTTTTGCCCACTGTTCTATTATTGCTCTGGTCCTCCTAATTTTTAAGACAAAGGCAACCAATTCCTGTTGAACTTGGGTATGGGCCTCACTGCTATTAATTTATTTTCAAGATTAAGAAACCAGCCTCTGTCCTTTCAATCAATAGGAGAAAAAAGAATTCCATTTTATGATTTTTCTGAAGTCCACTACAGACAGATCTTAGGAAAAGTCAGGAATAGAAAATTCGTTTGTTTGAGGCACTTGAGCTCTTTCAGGTTCAAACTCAGCACGACTTTAGATGGTGTTCAAGGGATCGAGGTGGTATTTATAATGTGGCAGAGTGAATTCAGGTTTCCTACATGCAAACCATATACTTGACTGGCTGAGTTTGACCCTTTGAAGAGATCTTTAGTTTTTGTAGTTTCCTAGTTTCTCATCCTATACCCTCATCAGTCCATTCTATTTCTCTCTCCCTTAAGAACTACTTAATTTTTATTTATTTATTTATTTATTTATTTATTTATTTATTTATTTATTTATTTATTTATTTATTTTGGTTTTTGGGCCACACCCGGAAGTGCTCAGGGGTTACTCCTGGCTGTCTGCTCAGAAATAGCTCCTGGCAGGCACAGGGGACCATACGGGACACCGGGATTCGAACCAACCACCTTTGGTCCTGGATCGGCTGTTTGCAAGGCAAATGCCGCTATGCTATCTCTCCGGGCCCCTACTTAATTAATTTTTAAAAAAAATTTTGTGCTCAGGGTTTACACCTGACAGTGCTTCAAAGTCTATTTTTAGCTCTGTGCTTGACGGGTGAAATGGGGGTGAGGATAGTATCACTCCTGGCAATACTTAAGGAACATCTGAAACCAGGTCCCTTAAAGAATGTTTCAGTCCTTTCTCAGACAGATAAATAATGCTTTCAGTCCTTTCAACTATTTCCTTGGCCCTAACATACACTTCCTTTTCAGGGAAATAATTGTCTCAAGAATAGCCACATAGGGGTTGGAGTGATAGTACAGTGGGCAGGGCACTTCTTACCTTGCATGTGGCTGACCTAAATTCAAGCCCCGGCACCCTAGTCTCTAAACTTGCCATGAGTGAATCCTGAGCACAGAACCAGGAGTAAGCCCTGAGCATTGCCAGGTGTGGGAAAGAAAGGAAGGAAGGAAGGAAGGAAGGAAGGAAGGAAGGAAGGAAGGAAGGAAGGAAGGAAGGAAGGAAGGAGGAAGGAAGGAAGGAAGGAAGGAAGGAAGGAAGGAAGGAAGGAAGGAAGGAAGGAAGGAAGGAAGGAAGGAAGGAAGGAAGGAAAACAGTAGTCACACACAGTCAAAATTCTGGGTAAAACCCCTCAGTTTCTCCATTCCCACTGAGGGTGCTCAGAAAATCACCTCAGGGGGCTGGAGCAGTAGTGCAGAGCAGTAAAGTGTTTGCCTTGCTGGCGCTAGCCTAGGACAGACTGTGGTTTGATCCCCTGGAGTCCCATATGGTCCCCCAAGCCAGGAGCGATTTCTGAGCACAGAGCCAGGAGTAACCCCTGAGTGTCACCGGGTGTGGCCCGAAAAATAAAAATAAAAAAAAATAAATAAATCACCTCAGGTCCATAGGGAAATAGGGCCAAAAGAAGGGGAAAGAGAATATGTGGTGTGTGTGGGGGGGAATGGGGATGGGGGTGTGTGTACTACAAAGCTGGTTTTTCTCATTTTCAGACATGGAAATTGCCACACACACCATTATGGACTATACGCCCCCGTCTATTTCTATGATCTGCTAGGAGTGGCAGCTAGTGGGAGGTGAGAAAAAAAAAAAAAAAAAAAGAGGCAGACTCCCAAGGCAGAATCTTGTTGCTTGAGGGGTTTAACCAAGTGTTTGACAACCAGAGGTGGAGAGCATCACTGCAGTACGTCCCACTCTGGTTTCACCAAATTGTAACCATGAAGGTCTGGTTTCAAGGCTACAGTAGGAACACTCAAACAAAAATAAATGAAGTAAATAAAGGGTTAGGCTTTGGGGAAAAACAAAATGAGAATAAACAGTCCTTATTTTAAGTGTAAGTATAAACTGAGTACAAATGATCTTTATCTGTAGGCTTTGGGAAAAGGATACTTGTCTTTGTCGAATGTTGGTCTTCATGCCGGTTTCAATTTCAGAATATTAAATCTAATCTTGCCCAATGAGTGGCTGAAAGGGCATTGATATGTAGTAACGGAATTCTCTTAATCATACAGAAAACATCTTCCGGGAGAAAGTAAGGAGATTCAATTACTTAATGTCAAGATGAACCTCAACGAGTAATTACCTAAAATTGTTGCCCAGAGCAGGGCACTTCCTGGCAATCATAGCAGTGGTGAAACAAAGAATAAAAGGACTCACAGAATGGAGTTTTTCTTTTCTTTTTTTTCTTTTCTTTTCTTTTTTTTTTGGCTTTTGGGTTACACCCGGCAGCGCTCAGGGGTTACCCCTGGCTCTATGCTCAGAAATCGCTCCTGGCAGGCTCAGTGGACTATATGGGATATCAGGGTTCAAACCACCGTCCTTCTGCATGAAAGGCAAACACTTTACCTCCATGCTATCTCTCCGGCCCCCAGAATGGAGTTTTTCAATTTGTTGCTCTACTACAATACATTGAGGCACATTGAAGCAGGAAGGGCACAATACAGGACTGATGGGGGATCCTTGTTGTTGGGAATCTTTGGGATAATAATGTTTGGATAATAATCTTTGGACTAACAACAATGTTGCTGGGAATGTTATTCTATATTAGATCTTGTAGAGACATTTATTAATTTACTAATTGTTTCAGTTTCCCTCCTAGGTAACAGGTAGGTTCAGGCCCTTCTGTTATGGATCTGGCTTAGAATTCATGGCTTATTCATCTCTGCCAAGTTCCTGGAATTGGCCACTTCTGAGTGGCACTCCTGCCTCTGGCTGCCTCCCTGGTTACCTGTGCTTAGCTACTTGCTCAGGTTTCTAACATTCCCATCACTATAACAATGCATCGAAAGGTACAGGGAGAGCAGAACAAAAACTGCAATTTAACCCTTACATATCATAGATAGACAAGGGCAGGATTCTGAAAGTTGTCAAGGAGGCATGAAGCAAGCTATTCAATTTTCTTGGTGAAAATGGGAGTCAAGCCCTTATATCTTCTGCACCTACTTTGCCAATAGAGACCGCTTTCTTCTGTCCTTCTTTGCCTTAATCTCTACACACACACACACACACACACACACACACACACACACACACACACACACACACACAAAACCTCTACAAAAAATCCGCACAGACCTGGTTTGCAAGACACTGATTCTCCTCGCTGCCTCTACCTCCTGCCTTACCTGCCTCTACCACTCTACTTTTAAATCCTATAAACTTAAATTAAACTTAAATATCAGCATTTTCTACCTGACAAGGTGTCAGGCTAGGGAGCTGAGAGTTAACCTGGAAAATGCGGGTAAAGGGAAGTTGATACTGATGGTAGGATTGGTGCTAGAATATTATAGATTTAAAACGCAACTATCTATAACATTGTAAATCAGAGTTCTTTAATAAAATGAAATTTAGACCTGGAGCAAAAATAGTACAGTGGGTAGGTTGTTTTTCTTGCATGCTGCCAATCCAGTTTTGATTCACAGCATCCTATATGGTCCCTTGATCACTACCAGGAGAAATTTCTTTTTTCTTTTTTTTTGGTTTTTGGGCCACACCTGCTCAGGGGTTACTCCTGGCTATGAGCTCAGAAATCGCGCCTGGCCTGGGGGACCATATGGATGCCAGGGAATCAAACCTAGGTCCGTCCTAGGCTAGCGCAGGCAAGGCAGACACCTTACCTCTAGCGCCACCACGCCGGCCCCTAGGAATAATTTCTGAGTGTAGAGCCAGGGATAACTTGAATATCACTGGTGTGGTCCAATACCCCTCCCCCCCAGTAAAATAAAATAAAAATCACTTTATGACAACATATTGTTTCCTTGTGTTTGTAATAGATAATTTGGGAGCCAGTTATATTATTAAGGCTTTATCTCAAGTGTCAAAGGCAATACTTCTTTAGAAATTAAAATTAAGGAGCCAAATAGACAGTACAGTGGGTAGGGCACTTGCCTTGCACACAGCTGACCTGAGTTCAATCCCCAGCATCCCATCTGGTCTCCAAAGCAATATCAGGAGTAATTCCTGAACTCAGAGCAAAGAACAACTCCTGAATATTGCCAGATGTGACCCCCAAACCAAAAAAGGAACCCCCCCCAAATAAAACAAGAAAGCAGGGAAAGCAGGAAAAAAAGGAATTAAAATTAATCTTAACAAAGAGACCACTTAATGTCTTGTTTTAAAGTTTTCAATCTGAGGGAACAGAGAGAAAGCGTAGCAGGTAGGGGGTATGCTTGCTTTGTATGTGATTGGCCTGGGTTTGACTCCTAGTAACCCATATAGACACCCCCTCCCCCCAAGAAGTGCCAGCTGTGTTTTCTGAGTGCCCATTAACATCACCTGAGCATCACCAGGTGTGGCCTAAAAACAGATCAAAATAAAACAACAAAGAAAAAGGTTTCAATTCTGATAGCAAAGTGACAAAATAATCTTTTGGGTATTTGTAAGGTGAGCCTAGGTAAAAACCTAAAAAGGTTTTCTCCCAACTTCCTTTTCCCCTAACCTCTCCTTTGAGATGTGAAAGCCCATTGGATAGTTGCTTTTGTAACTGATTTGACCTTCCTCCACCTGGGATTGGGAGTTTGAATAAAGAAAGGCAGTCTGGTTTTAGGCTGGGCGAGGGAGAGGGAGCATGGAGAAGAATGAGGAATGGCAGAGAAATCTGACTCCAATGAACATCTTTTCTGACTGCTTGGTAATAATTCTCCGCTGCTATCCTGCTTTACCAGACCCGACAGTCTAAGGGGTTAGAAACATGGTGCCTGGGGTGGTCTCACCAGCTCAAGGAATTTTATTTTTATCTTACAGATAATGAGGACTAAATGACCCTTAAAATTCATCTCATCTTGCAATTTTGTACAAGAAATCAGACCAAGTTACAGAGGGTCAGGATTGATGTAATTAAGGGTACTTGTGCTAATTAAATCAGAAAAGGTGAAAGGAAAAAATAAAGTGATTTTACAGGTATCTAACAACATTGCTGGTGAATTCTGTTGGCAAAAACTTGAGGTGGCACACACAGCGAGTAAGGCTCTTGCCTTGTACATAGCTAATTCAAGTTTGATGCTTATCCCCACAAATGGTTTCTGAGCAATTCAAGGGGTTACTCCTAAGTACAAAGCCAGGAATAGTCTCTGAGAAGGGCAGGATATAGGTCAAAACAAAAATCCTATAGCATTCAATATAAAGAAGATAATTAGAGACAGTTATGGACATTAGTTATTGTTTAAGGAAGTAATAGATCAAGAAATACTATCATCAACATTTATGCACTAAAAGAAGGCTCAAAATAGTTAATGAGGGGCCGGAGAGATAGCATGGAGGTAAGACATTTGTTTGCCTTTCATGCAGAAGGTCATTGGTTCAAATCCTGGCATCCCATATGGTCCCCTGAGCCTGCCAGGAGTGATTTCTGAGCGTGGAGCCAGGAGTAACTCCTGAGCGCTGCTGGGCGTGACCCAAAAACCAAAAAAAAATAAAAATAAAAAAAAATAAGTTAATGACGTTTCTAGCAAACCCCTAAAGAAACACATTAATGGATACACAATAGACTGCAATACTCCACTTTCATCACTAGACAGATTAACCAGGAAAAATAGCAATAAAGAAACAAGATTCCAAAATGAGGAACTGAAAGAAATTAATTGTTGGACATATGTGAGGCTCTTCATCCCCCCAAACAAGAACACACATTCTTCTCTAGCACACATGGAACACTCACCAGGATAGAACACATATTAAAGCATAATTCGAACACATATAAATTTACAAATATAGAAATTGTACAAAATATCTTCTCAGACCATAATGACTTGAAAGTGAAATTAATCACAGAAAGAAAAAGGTAAAAACTTCCAACAAATGGAAGATGAACAAATTACTGCTAAACAGCAATTATATTAAAGAAGAAATCAAAGAAGATATTTAAACATTCCTTGAAATTAATGAAACTGATAATACAAGCTATCAGAATCTGTAAGATACAGTAAAAGCTGTATGACAGGGGGTATTTATAGCAATGTAGGCCTACATTAAGAAGAAAAAGCTCAAATCAACAACCTAAACACAAATCACAAAAAATCTGGAGAAATAACAGCAAATGAACTCGGGCCCGGAGAGATAGCACAGCAGCGTTTGCCTTGTAAGCAGCTGATCCAGGACCAAAGGTGGTTGGTTCAAATCCCAGTGTCCCATATGGTCCACCTTGCCTGCCAGGAGCTATTTCTGAGCGGACAGCCAGGAGTAACCCCTGAACACCAACGGGTGTGACCCAAAAACAAAAAAAGACAAAACAAAAAACAGCAAATGAACTCAAAAAGTGTTAGAATAAGGGAAATGGTATAAACAAGAGTAAAAATCAACAACATAGAAACCATGAAAACAATTAAATAACAATGAAACCAGGAATTGGTTCTTCAAAGAATAAGCAAGATAAATAGACTACTAGCTAGACTCAAGAGGAAAAGAGAGAAGGAAGGAGGGAGGGGCAGAGAATGAGGAGGAGAGGGAGGGAGGGAGAGAGGGATGGAGGGAGAGAGAGGGTAGGAAGGAAAGGGAGGGTGACAGGGAGGGAGGAAGAGAGGAGAGAGGAAGAGAAAAGGAGGCATGAAGAGAGAAAGAAGGAGTGAGGGAGGAAGAGAAAGAGGTAGGGAGACAGGGTGGAAGGAAGAGGGAGGAAGAGGGGCCGGGTAGGTGGCGCTGAAGGTAAGGTGTCTGCCTTGCAAGTGCTAGCCAAGGAAGGACCGCGGTTCGATCCCCCGGCGTCCCATATGGTCCCCCCAAGCCAGGGGCGATTTCTGAGCACATAGCCAGGAGTAACCCCTGAGTGTCAAAACGGGTGTGGCCCAAAAACCAAAAAAAAAAAAAAAAAAAAAGAAGAGGGAGGAAGAAAGGGATTGAGGGAGAGAGAGGGAGGAGAGAGGGAGAAGGAGAGAAAAAGAGAGGGAGAGGGAGTGAAGGAGGGAGGAGGGGTACAGGAAGGGAGAGAGAGGGAATGACTGGAGAACAAAAGCAGAAATTCCAGGGCTGGAGAGATAGCACAGGTAGGGCATTTATTTGCTTGCAGGCTGCTGACCTGGGATGGACCCCTGGGTTTGATTCCCCACATTCCATAAGGTACCCCAGCCTGCCAGAGCAATTTCTGCCTGCTGAGCCAGGAGTTACCCTTTACCCCCACCCCCACCCCAGCACTGCAGGAGTGACCCAAAAAACAAATAAACAAACAAAAAAGATAAAAGCCGAAATTCTAAAGTTGATTATTTTCAAAGCAGGGTCTGGAACACCTCAGGGTCTTGAGCACATCTGGGATAGGTTCCCAGATTATCAAAGTTACAAAGCAAGACTAGGGCCATCTTATGAGCATCTTTTATTTATTTATTTATTTATTTATTTGTTTGTTTATTTATTTATTTATGTTTTTGGGTTACACCCGGCAGCACTCAGGGGTTCCTCCTGGCTCTATGCTCAGAAATTGCTCCTGGCAGGCTCAGGGGACCATATGGGTTGCCGGGATTCGAACCACTGTCCTTCTGCACGCAAGGCAATGCCTTATCTCCATGCTATTTCTCTGGCCCCCTTATGAGCATCTTGAATGTACTCTGTGGTGATATTTTGTCTTCTAGACTCAGAAGCTCCTTGGCTGCCCTGCTCTCTGTGTTAGCTTGCTTGAAGTTAGCCTGTTTGAATGTGACCTGGATTCTATTTTCCTAATCACTTTCTCCTTCAAAATCTAGGAAAACTTGGGGCCGGAGAGATAGCATGGAGGTAAGGCATTTGTCTTTCATGCAGGAGGTCATCGGTTCGAATCCCGCCATCCCATATGGTCCCCCGTGCCTGCCAGGAGCAATTTCTGAGCCTGAAGCCAGGAATAATCCCTGTGCACTGCTGGGTGTGAACCCCCCCCCCCCCAAAAAAAAAAAATCTAGGAAAACTCTTCGGGTTAAGTGAACTGAAAATCACTGACCTGTATTTTGCAAAGTACAGTAACATGCTTCCTGGGAGAAGCTATCTTGTGCTAAGAAAAATTTCAGATTCCTGTCTGGATAGCAATGGTCAGTAGAGACTGACCTCCTGGTCCCTGAGAGGCCATATAAGTTCAACCTAATGTTGCAGATTAAAGGAATCTATATAATTACAGATAATGTGTCATACAGAATCACTGACCATATTTATTTGAAACAAATTTATTACTATAATTATTTAGTAGTTTAACAAGGAAGGAGAGAATTAATTATTTGCATTAATTATTTCAATTATTTGCAGTTTTGTGATCATATTCAGGTTCTCAATTATTATTATTATTTTTTTATTTTTTTTTGGTTTTTGGGCCACACCCGGTGATGCTCAGGGGTTACTCCTGGCTATGCGCTCAGAAGTCGCTCCTGGCTTGGGGGACCATATGGGACGCTGGGGGATCGAACCTCAGTCCGTCCAAGGCTAGCGCAGGCAAGGCAGACCTACCTTACCTCTAGTGCCACCGCCCGGCCCCATCTAAATTATTTTTAAAATTATTGTATTTTTAAAAAAAATTTAGTGTTGTTTTGTTTGGGGGCCACACCCAGAGGTACTCAGTGATTACTTCTGGCTCTGCACTCAGGAATTGCTCCTGGTGGGCTTGGGAATCACATGTGGTGCCAGAGGTTGAACCCAGGTTGGACAGGTACAAAGTAAATGCCCTACCCACTGTACTATTATTGCTCTTGTCCTTGAAACTTTAGATTTTAGTCTAGAATGAATCTTTAATTTTTCTCATATCTAGCTGTGGCTTTCTAAACTAGTTTTTCCTGTACTTTTTAGTTGACTAGCATTAATGAACAATTCAGACAGGTCCCATCTAAGTAAGTTAGATATGGAGAATTTAACACAGACAGCAGAGGTTACTAGTGATTGTGCATTTCTCCTGAATGCCTGAGGACATGAGTAATCTTGCAACACCTCTCATCTGGAGTTGCTTTGACTGACATGTAGAATCTGCAGTTCTTGGAGCTGTGGTCTAGATTGCCAGTTTAATCCTAGTTAATATTTTCTCTCTTTAATCAAGAATTTAGACACAGGGCCCGGAGAGATAGCACAGTGGCGTTTGCCTTGCAAGCAGCCAATCCAGGACCAAAGGTGGTTGGTTCGAATCCCAGTGTCCCTTATGGTCCCCCGTGCCTGCCAGGAGCTATTTCTGAGCAGACAGCCGGGAGTGACCCCTGAGCACTGCCGGGTGTGGCCCAAACCCCCCCCCCAAAAAAGAATTTAGACACAAAACTGGAAGGATTGTACAATGAGTAAGGCATTTGCCTTGCATGCAGTAAACCTGGATTTGATTCCTGACATCCCATATGGTCCCTGAAGTATCGCCAGGAGTGATTTCTGAGCTCAGAGCCAGGGTAACCTCTGAGCATTAGTGAATATGGTACCGCCCCTGCCAAAGGGACTTAGAAAAAATGCTTCACATGGACTGATCTATCTAATATCAGGATTTAAAAGAAGAAAATATATTTTTAAAAAAATGTGCAAATACCTGCCATTCCCCCAAATAGATTTTTGGCATAAAGTTTTGTTCATGGGAGGAGCACTGAGGTTAGAACATAGTTGATTTTTGGAGTCAGAGAGAGAACACAGCGGTTGGGCATTTGCCTTGCAAGCGGCCAACCCAGGACGGACCCGGGTTCAATTCCTTTCATCCCCTATGGTCCTCTGAGCCTGCCAGGAGCAATTTCTGAGCACAGAGCCAGAAGTAATACCTGAGCACCACCAGGTGTGACCCCAAAACAAAAACAAACAAACAAACAAACAAAAACAAAAAAAATAAAGAATATAGTTGATTTTTGCTGGGACATTTTCCTATCACAGGTCAATTTTTTCTATCACACTCTTACCTCACATAACTCCATTCAGTAGGAAACAACTGAGTCAGCACCCAGTGTTTTTGAACAACTTACCTAGGGAACTAGAAGGACTGGAATAAAAGAGGAATGTCTCTGGGCTCAGAGTGATAGTACAGTGGATAAGTGAGCTTGTCTTGCATACCGATGACTTGAGTTCAGTCCTACCACCTCATATAGTCTCCCAAGCCTGCCAGTGTGAGTCCTGTGTTATATGACAACTTGTTTTTTCCAAAACAAAGCCTTTCCCTGGCTTTCTACCCCTCCTTTACCTATCCCTTTTCTACATGTAAAAGGCCTACCTAGATGGAACTAGCTTAATATAAATTTTTTGTCTGCCACTCTCTACTCTTTTCCCACCCAGTCATGCTTTTCTCTTGAAAGTGTGGCCTGGGGCCGGGCGGTGGCGCTGGAGGTAAGGTGCCTGCCTTGCCTGCGCTAGCCTAGGACGGACCGCGGTTCGATCCCCCGGCGTCCCATATGGTCCCCCAAGAAGCCAGGAGCAACTTCTGAGCGCATAGCCAGGAGTAACCCCTGAGCGTCACAGGGTGTGGCCCAAAAAACCAAAAAAAAAAAAAAAAGTGTGGCCTGCTTTATTTCTTTTTTTTTTTTTGGTTTTTGGGTCACACCTGGCGGTGCTCAGGGGTTACTCCTGGCTGTCTGCTCAGAAATAGCTCCTGGCAGGCACGGGGGACCATATGGGACACCGGGATTCGAACCAACCACCTTTGGTCCTGACTGTGCTATCTCTCTGGGCCCCTGCTTTATTTCTTGCAGTAACCTGCTCCAGACCCATTTTTCCTGTAGTTGAATTATGGCATGGGGAGCCCAATAGCCTGATCATAGAATAAGGCATGTCTGGAACACATCTAAGTATAGCCCCAAAACAAAACAAAACAAAACAAATAGAAGAATTCTATTTGTCATCAAAAAATCCTCCCCCAGGGGCCGGGCGGTGGCGCTGGAGGTAAGGTGCCTGCCTTACCTGCGCTAGCCTAGGAGACGGACCGCGGTTCGATCCCCCGGCGTCCCATATGGTCCCCCAAGCCAGGAGCGACTTCTGAGCGCATAGCCAGGAGTAACCCCTGAGCGTTACCGGGTGTGGCCCAAAAGCCAAAAAAAAAAAAAAAAAAAAAAAAAAAAAAAATCCTCCCCCTTTTATTAAGACTTTATAGGAAAAGAGATAAAGGGGTTGTTTCAATAGGAAGTAGTTACTTTTGATTTGCTACTCCAACTTGTATATAAATAACTGTGGGGATTATATCAGACCAAAAAGTCACCCCTGGCAGATTTGCCCCCAGGCCTAAAAACAAGGACATTTTATCCTTGTTATATCCTTCCCTGCAAGCGTCTAACCTTTTACTTTGTTTAGGTTCATAGATAAGATTGCATGTGCCTCAGAGGACCAACTCATGAAAAAATTTTATTGTTCATTCTGCACATGTGAATCTGTAGCCCACAATTTCTTCCTAGTTTTCTCCTTATAAAATTCCCCCCTCCTTGATACTGCAGATTAGATGGTTGCTCTAAAGTTATGGGTCTGCCATCTACCATCTTCCAACCTTTCAACCCGCTGGCTGGTAGCCATCATAATGCTCTTTCTCAACTCATCACTGTGACTGGCCTTTAGGCTTCAAAGAGATTGGCCAATCTAAATTAATTGGCCTTTAGGCTCCATTGGAACTACTGGACTTTCACTCTTACAAAACCTTGGCATTTTTTGTTTTGTTTTGGGCCAAGGGAAACCACATGGGATGATAGAGATCAAACCCAAGTGTGTAAGGCGAGTACCCTACAAGCTTTACTATCTCTCCAGGCCCACAAAACCATGACATTTTTGAGACTCAAAGAAAGCATTATTGAAATTTATTCCATGTCAATAGGCAAAAAAAGGGGATCTATTAAAAAACTTCATTATGGGGGCCGGGCGGTGGCGCTGGAGGTAAGGTGCCTGCCTTGCCTGCGCTAGCCTAGGACGGACCGCAGTTCGATCCCCCGGTGTCCCATATGGTCCCCCAAGAAGCCAGGAGCAACTTCTGAGCGCATAGCCAGGAGTAACCCCTGAGTGTCACAGGGTGTGGCCCAAAAACCAAAAAAAAAAAAAAAAAAAAACTTCATTATGGGGGCCAGAGTGATAACACAACAGATAGAAAGTTTGCCTTACATGTATTTGTCCTGGGTTTTATCCCTGATATCCCATATGTTCCCCTGAGCTTCCTAGGATAATTCCTGAGCTCAAAACCAGGGATAATCCCTAAATATCTCCGTGGCCTAAAATCCAAAAAGAAAAAAAAATTAACTTCACTGTTAAGCATTTAAAACAAGTTACATTTTGGGATTAGAGCAATAGCACAGCAGACAGGGCAAGTCCCTTGCGTGTGGCAGTCCCTGGCATCCTATATCCCTTGAGCATTGCCAGGAATGACTCCTCAACACAGAGCCAAGAGTAATCCTTGAGGACCACTGGATGTGGCCCCAAAACCCAAAACCAAAACCTACACAACAAGAAACCAAAACCAAAACTCCAAAACTAAAAATACCCCCTCCCCCAAATACAAGCTACATTTTAAAAATACAGCCTTCAATTCCAAAGAACAATTTACATCTCCAGTTTCCTGAGATGGCAAGTGTATTGGATTAATTGGAGACTCGTAAAAGTTCTGCCAAACCCTAACTTGTGTACTTGTAGAATTTTTTTTGGATTTTCTTTTAATTTAAGATATAGGGTAGGGGCCGGCGAGGTGGCGCTAGAGGTAAGGTGTCGTGTCTGCCTTGCAAGCGCTAGCCAAGGAAAGATAGCGACCGAGGTTCGATCCCCCTGGCATCCCATATGGTCCCCCCAAGTCAAGGGCAATTTCTGAGCGCTTAGCCAGGAGTAACCCCTGAGCATCAAATGGATGTGACCTGAAAAACCAAAAAAAAAAAAAAAAAAAAAAAAAAAGATATAGGGTATACATAATGATGTTCAAGGGCTACTCCTGTCTCTAGGACCAAGTGGTGCTGGGGATTGAACCCAATATTCCAGCATGTAAATCATATACTTAATCTATCAAGCTATCTTGGTTGCTCCCAATCCTAATTTGTGAATGTTTTTGTTTTTTTGTTTTGGGTTTTGGGCCACACCCGATGGTGCTCAGGGGTTACTCCTGGCTGTCTGCTCAGAAATGGCTCCTGGCAGGCACGGGGGACCATATGGGACACTGAGATTTGAACCAACCACCTTTGGTCCTGGATGGGCTGCTTGAAAGGCAAACGCTGCTGTGCTATCTCTCCAGGCCTCCTAATTTGTGAATGTGACCTTCTATGGAAAAATGTCTGAGATTAAGTATAATTAAAGAAAGTATACTGAGACATAATTACCCTGAATTACAGTACTTCCTATTCCATGACAGTAGATGTCTTTACAAGAGTAAGGAAAAAAGATGGATATATGCAGACATGGGTGAGGAATAGATTGTCACCAGACCAGACCAGGAACACTAGAAACTAGAAGCAAGGGAAGGTTATTCCAAGAGCCCATGGAGAGACTGGGTCTCCACAGTCACCTTGATTTCAAACTTCAGCCTAAAAAATGAAAAATAAATATCTTCCATTTAAAATCATTAAGTGTGGCTAGAGAGATAAAGTAGGAGTTAAGGCATATTGCACTGTACTTGTCTAAGTAGGTTAAATTACCAGTCCTGAAAATAATTACCTGGGCATTATAGAGTGACCCCTGAGCCAGGTCAGGTGTGACTCCAAACTAAATCAAAATAAAAAAAATTCAATTTATTGTATTTGCAGCTTATTAAGTCTGTGCTGGGAAACAGATAAGAATAAGTGAAATGAGTGCTAACTACAAGAAAAGGGTAGGATCCTCATAGGATGTAACTGAGAAAGGAGGGGTCAGAGCCATAGTGCAAGAATAGAGCCCTTGCCTTGTATATGGCTGATTGGGATTCAACTCCTGACACTCTGGATGACACCTGGAACTCTACCAGGAGTGATTTCTGAGTGACTTTTGAGAGAGATAGAAAAAAATAGAGACCCAGAGGAGGAAGAGGGAGAACAGTGAATGAAAGGGAGCAGTGAAATAATGTGATAAGTGTCTCTTTCCTGCCTGTCTCTCCCTTGTCACTGAAGTTGTGCCTTTGTTACCATTGGGATTTGCTGGCCTCTCCTGTGCCATTCAGGAGAATAAGATGGAGTGTGTTTGCATCTTCACCACGCTGCCTTCTGGTCTTGCTCTATGCTTTGTCATTTTTTCTGAAGTGGTGGTATTGGGGATCAAACCAAGGGCCTCACCCATGTAAGGCATATCGTCTACCAACTAGTTATACCCTCAGACTCAGCTTTTATTTTCTTTTTCTTTTTTTTTGGTTTTGGTTTTTGGGTCACACCCGGTAGCACTCAGGGGTTACTCCTGGCTCTATGCTCAGAAATCGCTCCTGGCAGGCCCAGGGGACCATATGGGATGCCGGGATTAGAACCACCCACCTTCTGCATGCAAAGCAAATGCTTCACCTCCATGTTATCTCTCCGGCCCCAGACTCAGCTTTTTATGTCAAGCAAGCCATTGCAAATTCATAATCCTATACAACTCAAAGCATAAATGATTTACTGATTAAAAAGCTGAGGGTGCTGGGAAGGTGGCACTAGAGGTAAGGTGTCCGCCTTGCAAGCGCTAGCATAGGACGGACCGTGGTTTGATCCCCCGGTGTCCCATATGGTCCCCCCCAAGCCAGGAGCGATTTCTGAGCTCATAGCCAGGAGTAAGCCCTGAGCGTCAAACGGGTATGGCCCAAAAACAAACAAACAAACAAAAAAAGCTGAGGGTAAGAGATATCACAGCAGGTAAGACACTTACCTTGCATATAACTGATCCTGGTTTGATCTCCAGTACCCCATGTAATCTCCCAAGCACAGTCAGGAGTAATTCCTGAGTGCAGATCTGGGAGTAAGCCCTAAAGCAAAACCAAACCAAAACAAAAACTGAAGCATGGAATAACAAAATTGATTTTTATTCTGTTTGGGGCCAGATCCAGCAGAGCACAGGGTACCATATGTGTGAGGGATTGAATCTATTTCTCTTACTTGCTCTTCTATTTCTCACCAACCCTCAATTGCTCACATTTGGGGATGTCTATGCTAGAATCTAAGTAAGACTTCCAATTCCATTCTTTGTTGTGGGACAGCAATGCTTCCATAAGAGGCAAGGACACACCTCAGTGGAAAAATCTGGAGTGCAGTCACCAGCAACAGCCTTTGTCTCTGCTTTGGCATGGTATGGGGGAAACAAAGTCACTCCTATTACTTAGTCATCTTTGAGGAAATAAAGGCAGAGCAAGAGTGTTGACTGAACATACAGCATGACATGAGTCAGTAGAATTTTATGTTATTTCCAGTTAAGGAAATGAAATAGGGAACCCTCATTGAATTAGTTATTTTCCTTAATTTTGGAAACTGGCAGCCACATAGATGTTTAATTTGAGAAGTCCTGGAAAGTAAATCTCCTCCCTACTTGGTGGTGGTGGTGGTGGTGGTGTGCTCATGATAATCCCTAGCTGGAGGAAGGGTTGCTATTTACTTTCTTTGTAGTGCAGCTCATCCTCTGTTGACCCCCTCCCCTCCCCCATCTAACTCTGCTGCCAGCGGTAGCTTTCTGGGCAATACTCCCTTGCAACACTATTGCTGGCTCTCTAGTCCTTCCAGCTGGACTTTACACGATAGAGAGACCTGTGTGACAGGTTTTTAGTTCTAAAGAGTAGAAGATCTGGAACTTCTTGGCAGCCAGATTTTCTTATCGTCTAAGTCCCTTTCCTCCTCATTCTTTAAAAACAGGGCAGCTCTCCAAGAGATTGGCAGGCAAAGATGTTAGATACACCCTCAGAGATAGTGACTGGCAGCAGCGGGCCAGGGGACATGAGATGGAAAAGGCATGTGCGGGCACGCATTTTTTAAATTTTCATTTATTTATTTTTTGATTCTTGTTTATTGGGTCACACCCTGAGTTGCTCAGAGGTTACTCCTCTCTCTGCGCTCAAAAATCACTCCTGGCAGATGAAGTCATGAAATTTTCCTATACATGGATGTACATGGAATCTATTATGCTGAGTGAAATAAGTCAGAGAGAGAGAAAAACGCAGAATGGTCTCATTCATCTATGGGTTTTTAAGAAAATTGAAAGACATTCTTGCAATAATAATTTTCAGACACAAAAGAGAAAAGAGCTGGAAGTTCCAGCTCACCTCAGGAAGCTCACCACAAAGAGTGATGAGTTTAGTTAGAGAAATAACTACATTTTGAACTGTCCTAATAATGAGAATGTATGAGGGAAATGGAAAGCCTGTCTAGAGTACAGGCAGGGGTCGGGTGGGGAGGAGGGAGATTTGGGACATTGGTGATGGGAATGTTGCACTGGTGATAGGTGGTGTTCTTTACATGACTGAAACCCAAATGTAATCATGGTGTTTAAATAAAATATATATAAAAAAAAGTAAAAAAAAATCACTCCTGGCAGGCTCGGGGGACCAGATGGGATGCTGGGGATCAAACCGGGGTCCGTCCTGGATCGGCTGCGTGTAAGGCAAACGCCTTACCGCTGTGCTATTGCTCAGGCCCCACATTTAAAATTTTAATTTTAATTTACTTTACTTTTTTTTTTTGTCTTCCTGTACGACTAGGGGGTAAGATGGGTGGATGGGAGAGATAGGGTGGGCGTTAGGGAGGCGTTGGGATTTTGCCAGGAAGGGAGCGCCCTTCACTTGCCCTGGAGAGACCCCCGCTTGCCATCATCAGCTCCTGGAGAGGGATGCAGCGTGTCTCGGGCCACCAGCTCCCGGTGTCCTGCCAGCGCCAGAGGCAGAGAGAGGCTTGGCAATCTGCGTGCATGTCTGTCTGTCTGTCTGTCTGTCTGTCTGTCTGTCTGTCTGTCTGTCTGTCTGTCCTGTCCGGTGAAAGCCTCTCCAAGAGGTCGTTAACACGACGCCCCGGACAAATCCATAGTTTATTTTGGGGGATCGAAGAGGAGGAGGAGAAGAGAGCTCGCGTTGACGCGCACCCTATCCAAACGTTTGGCGGCCGAGAGTCCCGCCTCGGCGGGGCGTGGGGCTGGGAGTTTTGCCGGGGCGCTCCCAGGCGTCGCTGGCCGGGTCTGGACTGCAGGAGGCGGGGCGGCAGCGGCTGGCCTAAAGGGGCGTGGGGCACCCTAAACTCTCCTCCCGAGCGCGCCCTCCCTCTGGCGTGCGCAGCCAGCCAGCCACCTGCGCGGTGCTCGGGCGTCTCGCCAGTCCCGCCCGCGCGCCCGCGATCGTGGCCGCCGCAGGCCCAGCTATTGAGCCGGGTCGCCAACGCCACCCATAGGCGAGCTCGCGGGAGGCCAGCGGGGCGCGCTCGCGGCCACGGCCACGGCCACGGCCACTGCCACGCTCGCGCGCGCCTCCGCAGCTGTCACTGCCGGGCACTGCGGCTTTGCGCTCCGACGCGGCTCGGGGCTGGCCAGCGCGCGCGCGGCCTCCCAGCAGGACGCCACCGGCCACCGGCCACCGCCGAGAGAAAGGAAGGAAAGAAAGAAAGAAAGAAAGAAGGAAGGAAGGAAGGAAGGAAGGAAGGAAGGAAGGAAGGAAGGAAGGAAGGAAGGAAGGAAGGCTCTCCAATCCTGCCCTGCCCCTCTCCAGCTTTTTTTCCCCCCTTTTTCCTTTTGCCCCGCAGTGGACGCTCCAGCTGCGGGGCGCGCCTTCCCCGCAGCTCCCCGATTCCCAGAGCAGGGACTGCCTGCTCCCCCAAATCGCACCCCGAGCCCCCCCCAGGACCCCACCCGGGCGGGCGCGCCGAGCCATGGAGAGCGCCGAGCTGGCCGGGAAGATCCTGTCCACCTGGCTGGCGCTGGTGCTCGGCCTGATCCTGCTGCCGTCCGCCTTCGGGGTGTCGCTGGGCATCTCCGAGCTCTACATGAAGATCCTGGTGAAAACTTTGGAGGTGAGCGCGGAGGGAGGGGACTCCCGCCCGGGGTGGTGTGTTGTGGGGTCCGGTACCCGTTGGGTCTCGAGGGCCGGTGCGTTTCGGTTTGTCCGCGGGAGGGCCACCGCGTCTAGCGCAGGCCTTGGAGGGAAAGCGGGATACGACCCCGGCTAGGAACTGCTTTGCGCTCCGATCCGAGGGCGAAGGGGCAGAAAGGGCCCTTCCACTTCCAGCTCTGCCTTGGAGGTGACTTGTCTGAGGGACACAGATCTGATTGTTGTTGTGCATCAACTGCTTTCGTGGTGTGTGTGTGTCCCTGGCTGCTGAAGTCCTTGGGGGAAGGTGCTCGGCAGTCTTGTCTGTGCACCAGGGCTGCTGGTCTGGCTGACGTTTGTGTTCACCTTACAAACAGTCCTAAGTGCCGCCTGGTAGAAGGGCATCTGATTTTGTTTTCATGGAGGCACGGACATTTTATCTAACCAATGGCTCTGGAAATGACATTGGAGAAGTGTGGGTTTCGACCTCTGTTTGTAAAGATAGGTGTCAGATGGGCGTGCACAGGCAGGTAGGTAACCGGTACCCCTTCCCCGCAAGCAGGATTTTCTCAAATGACAGTGACTCCTGAGCTCAGGATTGGATACTCAAAACCCTGGATCAATCTGGAGGGCTAGTGACGTATGTACCTACCTTCCTTACAGATGTGGAAGCTGAAATTCATAGCAGCTCGCTAGAGACCTTAGCCTTTACTGGGGAGAGGTCTGAGTGGGTAAGATACAGACTTGGGGGGGGGTACGTATTTGGGTAGATTGGGTACCAAATTTCCAGCAGTTTTTAGTTCCAGTGATTTTAGGAAAGTGACTTTTCTATTTTTGGGTTTTGGCCCACACGCAGCAGAGAGTACTAGGAGTTTACTTCATACTCTGATCAGGAATCATATGAGATGCTGGGGATGGAACCTGAGTCAGCCACATGCAATACTCCACCCACACGGTTGTCTCTGCTCCTAGGAAGTTACATCTTGTGACTCATTCTCCTAATCTATAAATAGGAATACTATTAAGTCATTCCCAGAGGCTTGAGTTAAAATGACAAGCATTTTAGAAGATTTCCTATCAAAGTTTTACATCTCCAAGTACTTCCTTAAATTGTTTTATTTCTTTTTTTGATTTGATTGAAAAGTTTGCCTTTTCACTTCTGCGGTGTCTTCTAATGTAGATTCTCATTTTTTCTGACCACATTCTCTTGTCTGCCCCATGCTCTTTGGAAGTTGTAGTTTGATGGCTACCAGTATAAATCTCTAGACTCTGATAGCACAGCGGCGCTTGCCTTGCAAGCAGCCAATCCAGGACCTAAGGTGGTTGGTTCGAATCCCGGTGTCCCGTATGGTCCCCCGTGCCTGCCAGGAGCTATTTCTGAGCAGACAGCCAGGAGTAACTCCTGAGCACCGCCGGGTGTGACCCAAAAACCAAAACCAAAAACCAAAACCAAAACCAAAACCAAAAAAAAAAATCTCCAAACTCTGAATGTCTGTCTTACCTGCTAATCTGGCAATTCCAGATTTTTGTTGCACTTTCTCTTTGTAGATTGGGGGGGGGGGGGTGTATCTATTAAGTTTTGTTTGAGTCTTTATCTCAGACTTGTTGTTGTTGTTGTTTTTGTCTTTTGGTCACTCCTGGTGAGGCTTGGAGTCTACTCTGGCTAGATGCTCAGGGATCATTCCTGACAGTGCTTGGAGGACTGTGAGGTGCAAGGAAACAACCCTGGACGTCAGCATGCAAAGTATGCAAAGTATGCACACAGCTGAGCTTTCCCTCTGGGCAGCTTCCTTATTTTAATTTAGTTTTTATTTTTATTTTAATTTTTTTGTTCTTTGGGTCACACCCAGTGGTATTTCTGGCCTTAGTCTCAGGAATTATTCCTAGCAATACTTGGAGGTACTGGGTATCAAAACTGGGTTGGTCATTGCAAGACTAGCACCCCACCCATTGTGCTGTCATTCTGGCTAAACTTTTTTTTTTCAGGCCACTAAGTGGTGGTGCTAAGGGATTATTCCTTGCTCTGTGCTCAGAAATTACTCCTAGCAGGCTCCAGGGACCATTTGGGATGCCAGGGATCAAATCCTGCTCAGCTGCATGCAAGGCAAACACTGTACCCATTGATCTATCGCTCTGCCCCCAGGCCACGCTTTCTTATTTTGTTTTTGTATGTTGTGCTGGGGATCAAACCCTGGTTGGCCTCTGGTAAGACAAGTACCTAAACCAGTGTTATTTCATCTAGCCTTGGGAAATAGTTTATAATTTTGAATCTCTTATGGATTTAACATTCTGAATGTGGACACACGATACAGTGCGAGTCTTTAAAGACTTGTTGCTGGTATTCATTTTTTCTCAGAACATGAATGGCCTGTTTTGCAGTCAAGCAGTGCCCTTTGGCATCTCTACCCTAAGTGAGAATAAAGTGCATTGTATGCACTAGCCCCTGGGGGCTCCTTTCTTCCTTTGTCTTATGTTAGTAATTGAAAGTACAGCTAAAGAAAGAAAGGGAGAAAAGCTGACTGTCAGCTGTGGTTTAGTCTGGTAGATAATTCTATCTACTAGTTAATTTTATTTTGGAGAGATATTTCTTGTTCAGGATCTGACCTTCAGGTTGATAGGGCCTCCTGATGATTTCATTATTGTCTATCTAGAGTTGAAGATAATTTTAAGAGATGTACTCTGATCAAACTCTCAACGCCACCAGTTGAAGGAGTACAGATTGATTGTCTCACTGTCCCCAAGGACGGAAGGGAAATCCCATACTTTCTATCCAGGGAACAGGAGGTTTTAGTCTGGTTGTAGTACTCTGCCATAAATAATCCACATAGATAGAAGGTTATAGCAGGTAAGAAAACTCACACCAGAGGCTGTTCACCCATAAACCAGTTACTCCACCACATGGAACCACAAGCCAAGATGGAAAGCTCCCTGCCTACGCCTTTTCACCTCCTCTTTATACAGCTTCAAAACCAAAACTTCTCTCCCAGGGGGAGGGGAAAAAGCCGGAAGAAAGGCAGTGGGAACACAGATATAAAGGGGAACTATTTCAAAGGCTTCCATTTACCTCACAACCTATATATACTTTTTTTTCAATTTTTTTTCAATTTTTTTTTTTTTTGCTCCTGGCAGGCTATAGGATATCCATATGGGATACCAGAGATTGAACCTGGGTCCTCATGGGTTTGGTAGCAAGCAAGACAAATGCCCCACCACTGTGCTATCACTCTGACCCCCCAATATTTAATGGAGGATACATCCCAGAGCTTAGAAATTGGGCAGATGTAAGTAAAGGAAATGGCCCTCTTCATTAAGTTAAAAAATGATTGGCCAGAAGTAGTCTCTGAGCGCTATCTGCTGTGTCCACTGCCCTTATTTTCCCTGCCAAAGTTTTCATCATATATGGAATTAGATTATGGATCTATTTTGTATTTTTTAGGGACACTCCCAGCAGTGTTGAGTACTTATTTCTGGCTTGTTGATCAGGGATCACTTCTGGATGGACTTAAGGGACCACATCAGTTGCTGGAATTGAACCTAGGTTCAATTTGCCAGGCAAGTCGCATTATCTTTCTGGCCCTAAATATGGATCATTTTTGAGACAATACTCTGAATTTGGTCCATGCTGTGCTTGGCATCATCAGGGCTCATCAGAAAATATCTGAGGGGCTGGAGCGATAGTACAGTGGCTAGGTAGGGTGTTTACCTTTCACACAGCCAACCCGGGTTTGATTTATGGCATCCCGTATGGTTCCCCAGAGCCTGCTAGGAGTGATTTCTGAGTATAGAGCCAAGAGTAAACTCTGCCAGAGCCAGGAGCACTGCCATGCCTGGCCCCAAAACAAAAACAAACAAACAAAAAGTAAAAATCGAGAATTCTATAGTGTGATGTCTATTTTAGATGCAGAATAGAAAAGTAGCAACTCCTGGCTTTTCTTTCTTTTTTGGGGGGGGAGGGGTCACACCCGGCAACGCTCAGGGATTACTCCTGGCTCTGTGCTCAGAAACTGCTCTTGGCAGGCTCAGGAAACCATATGGGATGCCGGGATTTGTTTTTTTTTTTTTTTTTTTTTTTTTTTTGTTTTTTGGTTTTTAGGCCACACTCAGTGGTGCTCAGGGGTTACTCCTGGCTGTTTGCTCAGAAATAGCTCCTGGCAAGCACAGGGGACCATATGGGACACTGAGATTCAAATCAACCACCTTTGGTCCTGGATTGGCTGCTTGCAAGGCAAACGCCGCTGTGCTATCTCTCCGGGCCCTGGATGCCGGGATTTGAACCACTGTCCCTCTGTATTCAAGTCAAATGCCTTACCTCCATGCTATCTCTCCGGCCTCAACTCCTGGCTTTTCTTAAAGAACAATGTTCTGCATTTCCAAGACTTTCTATAGCCCGAAGTTAGAATAGAAAATTGCTTTCACTGACTATATGGATGAATCCTCCAGACACTGTGAAGTTGTTTAGAATGAGAGCATCTGTAGCTCTGACCAAGTGCCCAATATTCTTTTAGATTACCATGCAATACTCAACTCTTATGTTATACATTATAAGAAGCCAATGAACTTTGGCTTCTTTCTTTTGCATTCAATTCCCAAGAATATTCTTCAGGTTTTTTATTTTTTATTAGAATGGGAGCTTTCTCCAAGTTTTCTTGGTTACCATTTATATACCATTTTGAACAGTGGTCCTCAAACTATGGCCCATGGGCCACATACTGTATTTGTTCCCATTTTGTTTCTTTACTTCAAAATAATATATGCAATGTGCATAGGCATTTGTTCATAGTTTATTTTTCCCTTTTTTTTTTCTTTTTTGGGCCACACCGGGGTGATGCTCAGGGGTTACTCCTGGCTGTGTGCTCAGAAATCACTCCTAGTTTTGGGGACCATATGGGACACCAGGGGATTGAACCATGGTCCATCCTAGGTTAGTGCGTGCAAGGCAAATATCCTACTGCTTGTGCCACTGCTCCGGCCCCTTGTTCATAGTTTTTGTTTTTACTATAGTCTGGTCCTCCAATGGTTTGAGGGACACTGAACTGTCCCCCTGTTTAAAAAGTTTGAGAACCGGGGCTGGTGAGGTGGCACTAGAGGTAAGGTGTCTGCCTTGCAAGCGCTAGCCAAGGAAGGACCACAGGTTCGATCCCCCGGAGTCCCATATGGTCCCCCCAAGCCAAGGGCAATTTCTGAGCGCTTAGCCAGGAGTAATCCCTGAGCATCAAATGGGTGTGGCCCAAAAAAAACCAAAAAAAAAAAAAAAAGTTTGAGAACCACTGATGAAGGTCATTTGGTTTTTTTTTTTTTTTTTTGTTTTTTTTTTTTTTTTTTTTTTTTTTGGTTTTTGGGCCACACCCGTTTGACGCTCAGGGGTTACTCCTGGCTATGAGCTCAGAAATCGCCCCTGGCTTGGGGAGACCATATGGGATGCCGGGGGATCGAACCTCGGTCCGTCCTACGCTAGCGCTTGTAAGGCAGACACCTTACCTCTAGCGCCACCTTCCCGGCCCCTCATTTGGTTTTTTGTACATGATGTATTTACTGTTATGTGTTACTGACAATGGGTGGCTTTTTCCTGACAGTGAACTCAAATACTGGAAGTTTAAATATGCCTGTGTGAGGTCGCCTGGGAATAGTTGACTCATTTAATTGCTAATTGTCAGGTTACCCATCCATCTCTGTCTTTTTCTGACTCCTGTCTCGGAGCTCATCAGTTCAATTCCTAATGATGTATTGAGCAACTATTGTATGCTGTTTTCTACATAGTTATCTCTAAGTGTAATCATTAGCCTCTGTAGGATAAGTCACTGGAAGGCAAAGTTGTGATTCTTTTTTAGTGTCGCACTCAATGGTGCTCAGGGCATAACTCCTGGCTCTGAGCTCAGGAATTACTCCAGGGGACCATAGAGCATGCTGACATATAGTTCCCTCCCTCCTTCCCTCTTCATCGGATGGTCCTGCTTAGCAATCCTTTAGTGCTGCAGGGTGTGATGGATTTCCCTCCCCTTTCTCACAGACCGTAGTCGCAATGACAACAACAGCAAGAAGGCTGTCAATCGGGCCCGGAGAGATAGCACAGTGGCGTTTGCCTTGCAAGCAGTCGATCCAGGACCAAAGGTGGTTGGTTCGAATCCCGGTGTCCCATATGGTCCCCCGTGCCTGCCAGGAGCTATTTCTGAGCAGACAGCCAGGAGTAACCTCTGAGCACCGCCGGGTGTGGCCCAAAAACAAAAAAACAAAAAAAAAAAAAGAAGGCTGTCAATCATTTTTATATCTCTGATGAAACAGTTGCCTGGTGGAGACACATAAGCATGCTGTAGACTGTGCCTTTGTGACAGGTATGACTAAAGCACAACTGTTAAATCAGTGTGCTTCCAATGTAATTCCACAGCAAGTCTCTGGGAATACCACCCGTTAGGGCTCCCACTGGGGAATAGAGGTCATTTCTTTGGGGGCATGTACAGTGTTGTCAGTGGCAGAATCGGACTTTTCCATTGCAGTATGGAGCAGTATGGAGTTCTTGCTTAGTCTGTATTCTAGGTGAGAGCTCAATCCAGAAACTTTTCTTTTGCTAGAAATGGTGATCAGCTATTATTTGAGTAAGACTAATGTCTTGATTTTTTTTTGTTTTTGTTTTTGGGTCATGACCACCAATGCTCAGGGGTTACTCTGGCTCTACACTCAGTAATTAACCCTGGTAATGCTCAGGGTTTATATTGGATGCTAGGGGTTGAACCTGCACTGGCTCTGTGGAAAGTCAATGCCCTAATCGCTGTACTATAGCTCTGCCCCCAAGCCTAATTATATAATTGTATGTGGTTTTCCCCTTCATTTTCCTCCCCTCAGTCAGTTTTTTTTTTGGGGGGGGGAATACAGAGATTGATCTGAGGACTTCATACATCTGAAGCATAGCGTAGTAGACTTTTTCCCTGAGTTGTTTACCAGCCCATCTCCTCATCAGCAGCTGGCTGCAGGGGCAGGCCAGCCTGAGACCCCCCAAAATCCCCCGGTGATACATGGGAGTCTGAAGCCTCATCCCCCACCCTTTCTCCCTAGGTAACTTAAGCTTACCTGCAAGACCCCGCCCATTCCTGGGAGGGGTCTTGGAAAAGGTAGATAAGGGCTTTGACCCAGGGGATTAGGGCCCGTCTGCCCTGCTGGGCTCTCTGGCTTTTGGGTCTTTGCCTTTTGGTCTTTGACCAGCATGGAGGTGAAAGGGAAGATGCAGGGCTAGCGAAGAATGGCTGTGCTTGAAAGGTTATGAGATAGGCCACACACATGTGGTGAATAGGGCATGAATAAAGTTGATGCTTCCTGATGCCTGCCTGTGAATGAGTTCAATACCCGTCGCTTTCCTGAACCCCAGACCCGCCTGTTCATGGGGGATGAAGCCACGTGGCTGGGGCCTAAGAACAAAGGCCTCCATCCTTCAATCCATCCTTTTCCATCCACCACCATCTTTAATTATTTAATTCAACAGGAGTCCTCACTCACTGCTCCTTGCCCAGGATTTTGGCAAAAACCCCACCCCCCAGTTAGACTCCTGGGCCCCCAACTCTTCCAGGGCCTCAAGCTGCTTTGCTTTCTTTTGTAAAATCAATCATCAGGAAAGGAGGGGGAGCTATAATGGAACAAAACAGAACATTACAACTCAGACAGAGGTCTGGAAGTGGGACTGAGCTGGAGGAGGCCAGGACACACACACAAGGCAGCAGTTGGCCCCTATCTGGAGCCCCCCACAAGGCCCCAGCACACTCAGCGTGTGCCACCCCTGGGCACATAGGCCATCTCTGGGGTGCAGAGCCACCCACCAGGGCTTTGTGTCCGCCCTCAGACACACAATCCCTGCCCAGTACAGTGGGGAGGGGAGAAGCCAGCCATGGCAGTCCCACCCTCATGCTTGTCACAGATAGGTCGGTCCTAAATTCAAGTGTCTTCAGAAAGTGAAGATGTAAACTAGTCCTGCTTTAGACTCCTAAAGCGCCACAGAAAAGAGAAAGAAACGGGGAGAGGGGAAAGGCGAGGGCAGGAAAGCGCTGCTGCCCATGCTGAGATGACATCCTCCCCACCTGGCTCTCTTGCTTCCTGGCAAGGGCCTTTCTCGGGACACTGGGAGTTCCCAGCAAATGCTGCCCCAGCCTCCTAGCAGAGCACCCCATGCCAAGGCTTCCTGAACAGCGAAGTCCGAGAGGCCACAGACAATATCATAATATCATAGTTTTACAAGTTCGTTTGTTTTTGGTTTTTGGGTCACACCCGGCAGGGCTCAGGGGTTACTCCTGGCTCTATGCTCAGAAATCGCCCCTGGCAGGCTCAGGGGACCATATGGGATGCCGGGATTCGAACCACCGTCCTTCAGCATGGAAGGCAAATGCCTTACCTCCATGCTATCTCTTCAGCCCCAGTTTTACAAGTTTTAAGTCAGATGTCAACCCCCCCCCCCCCATTTTTTTTGTTGAGGTGGTTTTGGGGCCATGCACCAGGCAATGCTCAGGGTTTATTCCTGCTTTTGAGCTCAGGGTTCAGTTCTGGCAGACCGGTGGGAGCAGGACGCATATGGCATGCCGAGATAGAGCCTAGATGAGCTGCATACAGAACAAGCACTCAATGAACTGTACTCTTTGGCCCCAGAAAACGCCCTGATTGAGAATGTCTTTCAACAGTTCTTGGAGGGGGCAGTGAGACTGGAAGAAGTGGCACTTACTAGAAGAAGCTGAGGTTGTGTATCAGGGTACTTTTGTTATCGGAGCAGCAACTGAATTCTAAAAGAAAGTTAGGATCTTCCAAAGTTGCCATTGATTAGGACTTAGCTTAGCTGATCACTGCTGAAACTGCTCTGGTAGAAGAGAAATAGCTCTTTAAGAGGAGAGGTGCTGAGTGTCTGGGAGAGGTTTGCCATGGCTGAGGGCAGGGCAGGGGAGGAACTAGGCCTTTTCCTCCTTGATAGTTATCTCCTTTAATCTATATGACAACCCTTGATCTGAACCCTGCTTTAGAGGAAATGACCTAGTCAGGAGAGGTGGAGATTTTTTGTCTGTTGTGGTTCCAGCCAGGCAGTGGGGGAACTGCGGTTCTTGTGCATCTGTCTCACTGTTGCCATGGAACTTGTCATTCTCGCTGCACAGGAAGCCCAAAGAAAAAAATGCTTTATCAGCACTGATCCTTCGTGTTAAGTGACTCCTTCAAATCTCCCGCACTGACTGCAGTTGGTCAGACAGACCTCAGGCATGGCCATTTCTAGAGCGGTTCAAATTCTGAAATTCACCTGGTGACAGGGCATGGGGATTCATATAGCATACTAGGGACATTTAAACAAAGTATCCCTTACTAGACAAAATTCGTTTACAGCTGAAAATTATTTCTCAATCATGGAGGCTATAAGTTCTGGATCAAAGTGTTTTTTGTTTTTGTTTTTGAGCCATATCCAGCTGTCATCAAGGCTTTACTTCTGGCTCTGTGTTCTGGGAACATTCTTAGCAGGAATCAGTATGAAGTGCCAGTGATCAAATCTCATTGATTGTATGCAAAGCAAGGACATTAACCCCTGTACTAACAGCCAGACTTGTGGCTGTTTGTTAAGTGCTTTTCTTTTTCTTTCTTTCTTTCTTTCTTTCTTTCTTTCTTTCTTTCTTTCTTTCTTTCTTTCTTTCTTTCTTTCTTTCTTTCTTTCTTTCTTTCTTTCTTTCTTTCTTTCTTTCTTTCTTTCTTTCTTTCTTTCTTTCTTTCTTTCTTTCTTTCTTTCTTTCTTTCTTTCTTTCTTTCTTTCTTTCTTTCTTTCTTTCTTTCTTTCTTTCTTTCTTTCTTTCTTTCTTTCTTTCTTTCTTTTTCTTTCTTTCTTTCTTTCTTTCTTTCTTTCTTTCTTTCTTTCTTTCTTTCTTTCTTTCTTTCTTTCTTTCTTTTTCTTTCTTCCCCTTCCTTCCTTCCTTCCTTCCTTCCTTCCTTCCTTCCTTCCTTCCTTCCTTTTTTCCTTCCTTCCTTCCTTCCTTCCTTCCTTCCTTTTCCTTCCTTCCTTCCTTCCTTCCTTCCTTCCTTCCTTCCTTCCTTCCTTCCTTCCTTCCTTCCTTCCTTCCTTCCTTCCTTCCTTCCTTCCTTCCTTCCTTCCTTCCTTCCTCTCTCTCTCTTTCTTTCCCTCCCTCCCTCCCTCCCTCCCTCCCTCCCTCCCTCCCTCCCTCCCTCCCTCCCTCCCTCCCTCCCTCCCTTCCTTCCTTTCTTTCTTGAAACAAACTTGTCTTTTGGCTTGTTTTACTTTATTTGTTTTGAGGCCACACAGACACCTAACTCAGTATTGGGGGTTGCTTCTGCCAGGTTGGGGGCTGTGTGGTGTCAAGGAGGAAACCCAGAGCTCTCATATCGAAACCTATGCTCTAGCCTCTCTTGGAGCCAGCTTTAGGCCCATGCCTCTGTCCTGCACTGCAGCGTGCACTTTCCCAGTGTGTCCTTACAAGACCTTCCTTCATGTGTGCGCATCTCTTCTGTACCTTGGTGTGTCTCATCTTCCCTCTTTGAAGGATCATATTAGAGCCTACTGCAAATACCTTTTAGAGAAGTCATCTCGCAGTGCCCTCACATCCTAGGGTTTTGGGAATCAGGGCTTCAACACACATATTGGGTGGGGGAACAACCTGTTGGTGTACTTATCTGAGACCCTGAATTTGGTGTAGATACCTAAGACCCACCCATTTCTGGGAGGGGTCTTGGGAACCGGATATTAGGTGTGACCTTACCTGCAAGATCCGGCCCATTCCTGGGAGGGGTCTTGGAATAGGTAGATAACCCTGGAGCAAGGGAACTGGGGGGCTCTCTGCGCCCTTTCTGCGCTGCTGGGCGCTCTGGCTTGTGGGCCTCTGTGTTCTGGTCTTTGACCAGCATGGAGCCCAAAGGGAAGATGGCTAACAGGAGATAAGACGCAGGGCTAGCAAAGTATTGCTGTGCTTGAAAGGTTATGAGTAGGCCACACACATGTGGTGAATAGGGCATGAATAAAGCTGATGATTCCTGAAGCCTGCCTGTGAGTGAGTTTTCATTACGCCGATCACCTAGGCCTGGGACCCACCGGCTGGATGGGGTTGCAGAGCCACGTGGCCTGGAATGGCATCCACTTCCATCCAGCCCCATCGTTAATTATTTGATTCTACAACAACCCAAACTCAAAATATGAATATTGTCCCTAGCAAGCACATGGGATGAGTGACCTTCTCTAAGGCCATAACTGTTAATATCGACCATAAAATCATACACCCACAGTAAAAGAAGTGGCCCTCAAAGATGAACAAAGTGTGATCACAGCATTTAATTTTAAATGTTGCATCTCTGGTCTACAACTGATAACAGGACCAACACATTGAGTAAAAAAACTAGGGAGTGGGAGTAGGCTTTTATGTCTTCAGGAAAGAAAGATGGAGTGGTGGTGGTGGTAAGTCTATGTAGAGGCTAAGAACTCCTGAACTGAATCAGCACAGAAGAGAAGCCCATACGGAGTTCACATTCGAACCTGATTAGGTGTCTGTGCGTAGGCTATTCTCAAAGGGCAAGTGACATGTTCCTACTTGACTTTTTGGAATGCTGTGCTGAATTCCTGACATAGTACATGCTATGCTATGCTATGACATAGCACTACCTAAGGTGACTTAGGGTCAGGAATGTGGCTTAGTGGTAGAGCACTCACTTGCGATGAATCATATTTATTATGATTTTATATGTACTTAATATCAGTTATTTTTCTCATTCTAATTATTTAATTTTGGTTAGCTCTATACATGTTCCTCCTTGAGGAACATTTTTCAGGGAACATGAAATGCTGGAGATTGAACCTGATGCTCCTGCATGCACAGCTTGTGCTACATTATCTTTTTGTTTGTTTGTTTGTTTTGTTTTGGGGCCACACCTGGAGGTGCTCAGGGCTTACTCCTGGCTCTGTGCTCAGAAATCATTCCTGGAAGGATAGAGAGAGCATATGCAGAAGATTGAGCCTGGGTGGATCGCATGCAAGGCAAATGTCCTACCCACTGTGCTGTCGCTCAAGTCCAGTAGCTTTGGTTCATTATTTGAAATTATTGTGTTTTTTTGGACCATTTCTGGCAATGCTCAGGAGTTACTTCTGGATCTATGTTCAGGATCACTCCTGATGGGCTGAGAAGACCATATGGGATGCTAGGGATCAGACCTGGGTAGACTTTATGTAAGGCAAGTGCCTTACCCATTCATTGTACTATTGCTTTGGTTCTAGATATCCTTTTATTTTGGTGTTTGGGTCTTACCCAGTGGCACTCAGGGATTACACCTGGCTCTGCACTCAGAAATCACTCCTGGCAAGCACGGGGACCATATGGGATGCTGATATTTGAGCTACTGTCTGTCCTGGGTCAGCTGTGTGCAAAGCAAACGCCCTACCATTGTGCTATTACTCCGGCCCCTATAGATATCCTTTTATCTCATTTTTTTTGCCTTTTCTCACTTACTCCACAGCATTCCCCAAATCATTGGAAATTGTTTGCTTCTGAAATATAATCATCAAGATACTAGTTTTTGTTTCATTTAGATTTTTGGCTTACTCATGGTGGTGCATAGGGCTTACTCCTGGCTCTATATTCAGGGATAACTCCTGGAAGGGCGTGGGGTGTTGGGGATTAAACTCAGGTCAGCCATGTGCAAGACAAATGCCTTTCTTGCTGTGCTATCTCTATAAAGTTTTGAAATATCCTGAAATATCATCACTTCTCAAACTAAAGAGATAACACTTTGTTTTCCTAGAATGCTGAGACAGGTTCACTTTCGGTCATTGAACTCCAGTAGTAATGGGAGATCATTTTATAAATTTATCAAAAATATAAAAAAAATTAATGACCTCAGTATATTTCTTACATTCCTGTTGATTATTCAAAACAAAATGGAAATGAATTTTTCCTATTCTAAATGCTCTGAAACCTGTTTTTTGTAAAAAAAAATAATTTGTAACATTTTTCTAAACATCTCAATAGGTGAGTGGCCACTTGGTCAAATGATCTATTTTCTCTTGCTATTTTGTGGCCACGCCAGGGATTGAACCCAGGGCCTCTCTCCTACATGGAGGCTTTTGCTCTGCCACTGAAGTACATCCATAAGATGATTTGGAGGAGGGGGTTGGGGTTTGGCAAATACCTGGAAATTCGCAGGGATTACTCCTGGCTCTGTACTCAAGAATTACTCTTGGGGGCCGGGCGGTGGCGCTAAAGGTAAGGTGCCTGCCTTGCCTGCGCTAGCCTTGGACGGACCGCGGTTCGATCCCCCAGTGTCCCATATGGTCCCCCAAGCCAGGAGCAACTTCTGAGTGCATAGCCAGGAGTAACCCCTGAGCGTTACTGGGTGTGGCCCAAAAACAAAACAAACAAACAAAAAAAAATTACTCTTGGTGGTGCTCCTGGGTCTATATATACCAGAGATTGAACTCAGATCTGCTGTGCTCTACTCATTGTATTCTGTCTCCAGCCCCAGCATGATCTTCTTAGTTATCATTTCATTTCACCAGTTTCTTTTTCTTTTTGGGTCATACCTGGTGATGCTCAGATGTTACTCCTGACTCTGCACTCAGAAACCGCTCCTGGCAGGCTTGGGAAATCATATGGGATGCCGGGGATTGAACTCAGGTCTGTCCTGGGTCAGCCGTGTGCAAGGCAAATGCCCTACTGCCTTGCTATCGCTCTGGCCCCTCATTTCATCAATTTCTTTCCCACTTTTCCAACTGGCCCAATCCACTTTCTGCATTTCTGATGTGAGCAACATGACCCCGAGTGCTTGTCTTACCTCAGAATTCAGCTACGAAGATCATCACCACCACCATCTTTTACCCTCCTATCACAGATGAGGAAACAGAGGGCTGAAGGAATTAAGTCACTTGAAACCCAAAGAGTCTCTGCCTAACTTGGAAAAGCATGCTTTATGACCTTCTTGGGGTTTTAAATGAGAAAATATCTGTTCCTCATTTCATTAAAGTATTACAAGTAAGATGAGAGTACAACTGGGTCTTTTGAATTAATGCCTCATCCCAGATATCCCTGGGTATCTCTTGAGTTCATATAGGGTCAGGGCTAGCTAATGTTTAATTTTATTTCTGTAGAGGCACGCTAAGGAGTCAGCATTGTATTATGGAAGAATATAAATGAATGATTCTTGTTTTTTTAACAGTGGGCCACAATACGAATTGAAAAAGGAGTCCAAAAGGAGTCGGTTCTCAAAAGCTCGTCTTCTGCTGGTGGTAAGTCTTGTTCATTGTGATTATTAAAATACCACAATTGGGTAGTTGTAAGTTTGAACCTGAAATATATGGAGTTGTGCATTTGGTTGGACTAATTATAATTCTATTTTTATGCAAGATACATATTTTAGTTTTGATTTGGGTCCACGCCTGGCAATGCTCTGGGTTACTCTTGGCTCTGCACTTAGGAATCATTCTGGCAGTGCTTGAAGACCATATGAGATGCCAGGATCAAACATGGGTTGGCTGCATGCAAGGAAACATTTATCCACTTACTCTTTCTCTGGTGCCCTAAGATAGTTTTTCTGAAGGAAAGAAAGATGTGTGTGGGGTGGGGTGGGGGCAGTATGTGTTCAAGAGAGAGCATAAGCTTCCCTTGAGAAGAGTGGAATGAA
Source organism: Suncus etruscus (assembly GCF_024139225.1). NCBI lineage: Eukaryota > Metazoa > Chordata > Mammalia > Eulipotyphla > Soricidae > Suncus > Suncus etruscus. The sequence goes on from NC_064863.1 coordinate 72,767,535, forward strand.
CAAGTCATCAATCAAATGAAAATCAAATGAGATTCATGTGGTGGCTTGACGTTTGAATGAGTTTTTGTTTGTGTTTGCGTTTGTATTGGTGCTGGGCTGTCACTTCCAGGAGTGCTGGTGGGGGGGCTCCTGTGTTACCAGGGCTGAAACCTAAGATTAATAACATGCAAAGCATGCGCTTTAGTCTAATGAAGCATCTCATTTGAATGTGTTTTCACTGTAAAGGTGATAAAATATGCTAGTTTATCTTTCTGTTCATAAGGGTGTTATCATTTATACTTTTGGGGTTTATTTTGGGACCACACTTGGTAATGCTTAGGGCTTATTCTTGGTTCTACAGTCAGGAATCACTCCTTGCTGGGCTCAGCAGAGCAGATGGGGTTCCGGGAATCAAATCTCGTTAAATCATGGGAACTATTGTTCTGGTCCTGGATATACTTTTTTGTGGTGCCTAAGTTGGCCCTCATAAAACTTTATTTATTTATTGATTGATTGATTGATTGGTTTTTGGGCCACACCCAATGGCGCTCAGGTGTTACTCCTGGTTCTACACTCAGAAATCACCTCTGGCAGGCTGGGGTACCATATGGCTGCATGTACTACCATTGTGCTATCTCTCCGACCCCAGATTGGCCCTCATAAATGTCAGAAGATGCGGGGCCGGAGAGATAGCATGGAGGTAAGGCATTTGCCTTTCATGCAGGAGGTCATCGGTTCGAATCCCGGCGCCCCATATGGTCCCCCGTGCCTGCCAGGAGCAATTTCTGAGCCTGGAGCCAGGAATAACCCCTGTGCACTGCCGGGTGTGACCCAAAAACCACAAAAAAAAAAAAAAAAAAAAAAAAAAAAAAAAATGTCAGAAGATGCTTTAGGTATCTTTAAACATCTAAAGATTTAGACATTAAATCTTTAAGCAATCTCCTGACTCAAGGGTATTTCTAAAAGCATAGAGGTGGCTACCCATTATTTTTTCCATTGTTGTTGATATTGGTGTCAGTTTTAGAGATCCTACCAGAGAGATAGTATGGTGGATAGGGTGTTAGCCTTGCACATGAACAACCTGAGTTTAATCCCTGGCATCTCCTAGGGTCTTCAGAACACTGCCAGGAGTAATTCCTGAATGCAGAGCCAGGAGTAATCTCTGAGCATCTTGGGTGTGCCCTCCAAATTAAATCAAACCGGAAAAAATAAATCTAATCACAGATTTGGAAAATAGTTAGGTTCTGAAGAGGGGGTCTAATGAATTGGAAAATGTTCTTTGCTTGTTTCACTCCCCACACTACATAGTGCCTTGAACAGTGCCTGAGGCCAGTGACCTCAGAGCTCAGAGCATAGATTAGAGCTCCAGCACCACCCAGTGAAGTCTGACCCCAACCCCGAAACAATCAAAAGCCCAGAAGGCTGGCTAATTTGATGACAGGAGAGTTAAGCCTATTATTTATGTTTCCCATTTTGTTCCCATGAGTAGTTTTTGAAGTATGTTCCTCACAGATAGTGTTTTTCTGCTCAAGGCTCATTTGTAATGAATAAAATACAAAATAACTACCTTGTGAAATGAGTTTGGGAGTGACCACATACCACAGCTACCCTGGTGAGGAAAAAGTATCTGGTGGTAAGAGGCTTGTTTTATTTTTATTGAAAGTGAGTTAAATCATTTGCCCTAGAAGTCCTGCATGCTTTACTTCCTCCCAATAAACTCTTTTACTTGGGCTCAAAAAAATTTTTTTGAATTGTTTTAGAACACTGGATTAATGGTGGAGTAATGACTGTGGAATTAAAAAGAAGTCAGAGAATTGTTAAAACAATTTTGTAGCCACCTAAATGGGGATTAGAGAGGGTCAGAAAGCCAAAAATGACTGGAGTAGAAGGAATTGATCTTCAGCAGAATTTTCTATGAGTTGTTGACATGTTGTATTTTCGTGCTTTGGGAGAATAACAAAGTATTAGAATGAAAACCCATGTATTTTTGTGTTATTTTGGATGTCAGAAAGTGGCAGTAATGCTCCATGGTGCATATCTGAGCACAAAATATTATTATTCATACAAAGCCATATTTACCAAGATTGGGTATTTTTGCATTGCTAGATATCCTCTCCCAAAAGATATAGCACATCTCATTTTTATTTATTTAATATTTTTTTATTTTTTGGTTTTTGGGTCACACTCGCCCGTGCTCAGGGGTTACTCCTGGCTCTATGCTCAGAAGTCGTTCCTGGGGCCCGGAGAGATAGCACAGCGGCGTTTGCCTTGCAAGCAGCCGATCCAGGACCAAAGGTGGTTGGTTCGAATCCCGGTGTCCCATATGGTCCCCCGTGCCTGCCAGGAGCTATTTCTGAGCAGACAGCCAGGAGTAACCCTTGAGCACCGCCAGGTGTGCCCCCCCCACCCCCCCAAAAAAAAGAAGTCGTTCCTGGCAGGCTCAGGGGACCACATAGGATGCCGGGATTTGAACCACCGACCTTCTGTATGCAAGGAAAATGCTTTACCTTCATGCTATCTCTCCGGCCCTCATTTTTATTTTTTATTTATTTATTTATTTATTTATTTTGGTTTTTGGGCCACACCCGGCGATGTTCAGGGGTTACTCCTAGCTGTCTGCTCAGAAATAGCTCCTGGTAGGCACAGGGGACCATATGGGACACCGGGATTCGAACCAACCACCTTTGGTTCTGGATCGGCTGCTTGCAAGGCAAACACCACTGTGCTATCTCTCCGGGTCCATCATTTTTATTTTTAAGGGTACACATATCTCTACCCCCCAGGTTTGGGGCAAATCTGGCTCAGTGCTGCTTTGGATGGTGCCTGGGAGACTATGGCCAGGTAGTGCCAGGGATCAAAGTTGGGCCTCCTGCATGCACAGTAATATTCCAGCCTGTTGAGCTTTCTCTGGAGCCCATTAGTTTTTGTGTTTGCTTGTTTGGGACTATATGGCCAGCTCTTTTGCTGACCTACTACATCCCACTCAAGGTACATTGTTGGTTTTTGTTTTGTTTTTTAGGCCACACCCTGCAGTGCTTTTGTTAACTCTTGAGATCAGAGATCAGAGGCCTTGTGCTGCTGGGCTGACTCTTCCTCCCTCACCTCACATGCTCAGTCTGTTGATCCATGTCTCGCCCTAGGGCAGTGCTTCTCGATTATTTTCTGTCATGCCCCCTAGGAAGAAGAAAACATTTTTCACGCCATCCAGACTATTGTAAATAGTATCTTTATTAAAAGAAACTTTAACCTGCAAAACAAAAATATATAAAATAATTTGAGCTGATTTTTTAATCAGAGGTGATGTCTGGATTAATGGCTACAATGAGCACGTTTTGCAATGCATAGCTTTTCAAAGCGGGGTTTGAAGCAGGACACAGCAACTCTCAGCTCCAGAGACATAAAAAAGGGGCTTAGCTTGTTACGACAGTGTTTGGTGAGGTCAAACACGCCCTCCTTTTCAGAGCCTCGAGCCCAAGGGGGGGGGGCGTGCCACACTATTTGAGAACTACTGTCTTAGGGGTACATTTTAAAATGTATCTCCTTTGTCTTGAGAGAATAAATATTGTTGCTGATTTTTACACTTTACTCGATGAGTCAGTTGTTAGATCCAGAATTAGGATTCTGCAGATGGGATGGTGATGGTGTGTGTATTGTCAGCTCAGATCATGAGGATGTCTGGTAGTACTGGGCCGAGAGGAGCTCAGAGCTTACTCCTGGCTCTCCATTCAGTACTCCTGATGGGCTTCAGGGGACCATATGGGGTGCCAAGGCAAGTTTCCAACTACCCTCTCCAGTAGGAGTCAATATTTTCAGTGGTTAGATTTTGTTTGTAATCCTACACTTGACTTTTTATTTTATTCATTTTAGTGTCACACCTGGTAGTTCTTGGGGCTTACTGCTGGGTCTGTGCTGGAGAGGAGTGCCCAGGAAGCCATAGATCAAACATAGGCATCCTGCAATGTGATCATGCCTCAGTTTTCTTTTCTTTTTTTTTTTTTTTGTTTTTTTGGGCAACACCCAGCGGTGCTCAGGGGTTACTCCTGGCTGTCTACTCAGAAATAGCTCCTGGCAGGCATGGGGGACCATATGGGACACCGGGATTCGAACCAACCACTTTTGGTCCTGGATTGGCTGCTTGCAAGGCAAACAGTGCTTGCTATCTCTCTGGGCCCTGGTTTTCTGAACCATCTCTCTGGCCTCTGTCTAGTTTTCTCTTTTCTTTTGTTTTTCTTTTCTGTGGTACCTCCAGGAAAAGAGTAGAAGGGAATAGGAAGAGAAAATAAAAATGGTAATGGTTAAAAAAAAAAAAAGGCTGACACTACAAATTTTGTCCTGTTTCTTTCAAAGGAACTCTTTCCTTCCTTCCTCCTTCCCTTCCTGCCTTACCTGTTGTACTGTCTTTCCCATTTGACTCCAGATATAGTTTAAATAGGATTGCAATGAAGGATCCTTATTGCCTTTCCAAAGTTCTTAATTCCACCTGACAAGGGACCGTTCTCCTGCTACTTTTGCCTTTTTCTTTTTTCTTTTATTTTCTATTTTTGTCTTTTGGGCCACACCTAGTGATGCTCAGAGATCACTCCTGGATCTGCTCCTTTATTATTCCTGGTGGTGCTCGGGGACTATATGGGATGCCAGAGATCAAACCTGGGTAGAACACATGCAAAACAAACACTCTACCTATTGAACTGTTTGTTGCTCTAACTTTGAGCGTCTTACTTTTGAGTTTCCTCTGCTCCTTTCTCTTTCTGAGGAAGACCTTGCCTTTCTCACATATTTCTGGATCTGTTTGAGGAGCTACCTTCTCAGTACCTTCTCCACCAGATGAGGTGCTCACTGCACTGTCCCTCGACCTTACTCCCAGTAGCTCTTTTCTTCCTTTTATCCTGTGGAGCTGGGCATGAATGGTTGTAATTATTGAACATGCTTCTGGCATGGTTCACAGGGGGAATTTAAAGCTGATTGCAGCATTATTCTGAGAAAGACACCCCAATAGGTCTCTGTGCTCACTGCTTAGAAAGGACAGTGTGATGTCCTATGGTGGCTTGCTCTGGGCTTTTGCCATCTCTGTGAAGGCCACAGGAGAGCCCGGCATGCTTGTCTCTTCCTCCTGTGTGGCTAGTGTCCTTTGTGGGTGAGTCTATTCCTGAAGGGCTCATCAGCTGGATGCTAGGAGTCTGTGGGGAGGTAGTGCCATGACCTCAGGGGACTGCCAGAGAATGATGAAACCCTGGGCATTCACACAGCCTTCTACCCGTGGAATGTCATGTCTCAACCTCACAGCCAACATGGGTGAAGTTAGTGTTAATGGGCAGAGACAGGGGAGTTTGAGAGGGAAAGGGGTGATGCTGTTTTTTTTTTTTGTTTTGTTTTGATTTTTTGTTTTTACCCCACACCTTCTTCTGCTGCTCTGTGACTTGGTAAAATGCCTTTGAAAAATACTTTTCCAGTCTCTTTCTCTCTCTCTAGTTAAATTCCTCTCTAATTTTTGGAGGTGGGGTTGGGTTATAGTGACAGCGCTCAGGCCTACTCCTGGTTCTGCACTCAGAAATCACTCCTGACGGGCTTGGGGGACCATATGGAATGCTGGAGATCAAAACCGGGTCTATCTTGGATGGGCCACATGCAAGGCAACTGCCCTACCTGCTGTGCTATCTGGCCCCTTAAATTCCTCTTGTATTCTATTTTGTCTAAACTTTCGTTCTTGTTTTTGTTTTTGGGCCACACCCGTCGGTGCTCAGGGGTTACTCCTGGCTATCTGCTCAGAAATAGCTCCTGGCAGGCACAGGGGACCATATGGGACACCAGGATTCGAACCAACTACCTTTGGTCCTGGATAGGCTGCTTGCAAGGCAAACGCTGCTGTGCTATCTCTCCGGGCCCGAGCTGCCGGATGTGACCCAAAAACCAAAAACCAAAAAAAAAAAAAAAAAAAAAAGATTGTTGTCTTTAGCCATCTTTTACAAAGACTGTGGGCTTGCTTTGCCCACAGTCCTTGGAGCTATCTCCAAAGAGTTAGTTTGGTTTGGAGGGGAGCAGGGTTTGATGTCCCAGGGCCTTGTGTTCCCCTGAACACCACCAAATAAAAATAAAACAAGACTGTTGTTCTGTTTTATTATGCTCAGATATTAGCCCGGGTAATATCACTTCGGGAGGGGCTGGAACAATAATACAGAGTTGCATGTAGCCAACCCAGGTTCAATCCCGAGCATCCTATATGGATACCCAAGTTCTCCAGGAGTGAAACCTGAGTGCACAGAGCTAGGAGTAAGGCCTGAGCACCACTGAGTGGTGCATGATCCCCCCTCACCCCAATAGATCTCTTTAGGATCTCTTTGAGAAATTCTCTGGCTCCTTCCTGTTGTGGGATTAAGGAGGCCTCATTGTTAAAATGGAGATGGGAGTGGATCTTCTCTACCCTTTCAATGGAGTGTATTACATGTAGTGTTTGGCTTAGTGGAGCATATCTAACCCCTTTATCCTAGCTGCCATGAACTAAAAGGCTGGAGCAAACCAGAAAAGGGCTTGTCCTAGCTCATTTGTCCCAGTGCTGTCTCCACCCCAGCTCTGGGACAGCCCTGTTTTGTAGGGCCTCCCTTGCAATGTAGTTTGATAGATTGCAGCCACTTTCACTTTTACCCCCTTAGTAAAGAGTGCCAGGGACTTCGTGTCCCTTAGGAGCCACTGGCTTCACTCTCTTCTGGCACTCTGCCACTTTCCAGGACAAAACGCAAGCAATCTCCAATTAGCCGGTAATGCTGATTGTAATTGCAATTCATGATGTTGTTTTCATAACTGCAGAGAATCGCCTCTAATTGCATTGTGATACCAGGACCCAAGTCCTCTGGCAGATTGAAGGTCAGCACTTGAAACCTGCTTCAGGCCTGAGTCACACTCAGTTACAAACCTACATCCACAGTGGCTGAGTCATTTGGGCCACATCAGTTGAAGTGAGTCTAAGACCTCAGTGCTGAGTCTGTGTCTCCCAGCTGACTCTGAAGACCTGAACCCACTTTTCTTTTGCCCTGTGTTGCTGACCCCTCCAAGGGACTTCCCCTGCCCACATAGGACAAAATGCTAAGTAGGAATTTCTTTTTTCTTTTTCTTTTTTCTTTTGGGTCATACCCTGCGGCACTCAGGGATTACTCCTGGCTCTGTGCTCAGAAATCGCTCCTGGCAGGCATGGGGGACCATATGGAACACTGGGATTCAAACCACCTTCTGTCCTGGATCAGCTGCATGCAAGGCAAATTCCCTGCTACTGTGCTATCTCTGGCCCCCTAAGTAGGAATTTCTGATGTGATGTGTGATAACTATTTCGAGGGAACCCAGGTTGCCGACCACTGCCTCTGACCTGACTTTTAGAATTCTTTATATAAGGACTGACTGATCCTGATCTTGTGTGTAACCAGCATAGTACACATTGCTTGCAGGAAAGTGCATGCAACTTCCCAAGTTCACAGGAAATGAGCAATACTCTCTGGTGACAGATTTGAGGAACCTGATTTTTTTTTCTTTTGCCACATCCGGTGATGCTCAGGGGTTACTCCTTGCTATGCACTCGGAAATCGCTCCTGGCTTGGGGGACCATATGGGACGCTGGGGGATCCAACCGCAGTCCGTCCTAGGCTAGCACAGGCAAGGCAGGTGCTTTACCTCTTGCGCCACCGCTCTGGTCCCTGAACCTGATTTTTTTTTCTTTTTTCTAAAGCCCTTTATATAGGCAAATGTAAACAGTGGAAGCATATCAAGAGTGAATCTTAGAAATAAATATACATCTAAAACATAAATTTCATAAATATAGAACTTATTTTTTTAAATTTTAATAAATTTTTATTGTGACCAAAGTGCATTACAACTCTTTCACAGAATTATTTACAGTACATAGTGGCAATGAATGAGGGACATTCCCACCATCAGTGTTGTCCTCCCTCCACCCCTGTTCCTAGCATGCATCCCATATCTCCCTCCTTTACCCCCCAGAATACTAGTGTAACTGGTCTCCACTTTACAGCTTGTTGTAGATTGGGTATCTATTCTGTTGTCATTGACTTTGGGTTTGGTGTTCAAGTCTGATCATTTTTTATTTCCAATATATGTTCATATGACTGGTCCTTGTATCATCCTTTCCCCCCCCTCAATTTATGAGGCTGAATGACTCAAGTTATGTGATTCTGTTGGAGATAAAAAAGGATAAAAAAAAGAGAAGAAAAGATTTGGTAGCAACTACCAAAAAAAATGCACCCAGCAAAAAAAGTCACCAAATAATAACCACAAGAGTGAAAAAGAAAAATAAAGTGGAAGAAAAAAGAGAATGAAAATAATATAAACAAAACAAAACAAAACAAAACAAGAAAATGAGGGAGTGCTGGAGTAACAGGGTTTGGTGTTCCCCCCACTTTTTTTTTTTTTTTTTTGATTTTTGCATAAGCACAGTAAGTATTGGGGAAGAAAGGAATTCCTGTGGCCTAAGAGATTCAGAGTTTCCCCGCCTTTGAAGCATACCATCATGGGAACAACCACTTGCTCCATACATACTCATTACCATACTCCAAGGGCTTTTTTGTGGTGCCAGGAAACTTTCCTCTCAGTTGTGGGTGAGAAAATCAGGCCACAGTCGCTAGAGATCTTGGTATTTGCGCAGGTCATAGGACAAGGTCTAGGATAGAGTCTTTACAGTTCTAGAGATTCTGTTCCATCATTGTTATTGTGTTCAGTCTTCTGTAACAAGTACTTCTTGTTTTTGCTCAGTCCCTATGCCAAAGTCTAGGAAATTATGGTTCCAAAGGTTCTGCTTAGTCTCTGTTGTCAAAGTTGGGCCTCTGTAATAAGAAATCTTGATTTTTGCAAGAGTCCTGGGCTACAGCCTAGGGTAGGGTTTTCCTTATTGGTCCCAAGGTAAGTTCTGCCCAGACACGGTTGTCAAAGTCAGTTTTCTGTAGTTAGTGCTCTTATTTTTCACAGTTCAAAGGATGATACATCTTCTGATTTCCACTTACTGTTAGGTGATGTGATAGAAAAACCTGGTCTTAGATCAAGTTTTCATTTCCTCGTTGTCTTCGTTGTCATAACAAAACTGGCACAAGTTGGTGCCAGAACGATGTTAGAAATCTCTCAACGGAGCTTAGTTCCTGGTGTTGTTGTAGGGAGCTGTATCAGTTCTACGTCTGGGCTCTGGGGTGTGGGATTGAACTAATACTGTCCAATCTCATGGAAACTGAGTTTTATCCACATGACACATGTTCAGGATGAGAGGGACCCTGTGTTATAAAAAGTGTGAGTTCTTATCCCTAGAAGATAAGACCTTGTTTCTGTGTCTATGGTTTCCCCTTTTTTACTGTGCCTATACAAAAGCATATGGTGTCATATTGTATTGCTAGTGCTATTCTGTGTAAGGATGACAGGCTACAGTCTCTGTGGTCTGGTTTTGATATGAGCTTTTATCCCAGGCAAGACATTTTCTTTCTTCTTTTTTTTTTTTTGTACCAAGCAGCACCAAAACTGGTGAGGATACAGCAAATATGTATATATATAAAAATAGAACAAATAAAACTGATTAAAAAAAAAGAGGTATTTGAAGAAAACAAGTGATGGAGGAGACTACCTGTATGTATATTTAGGAATACACATCTTAAGATGCATTCTTTTTTTTTTTTTTTTTTGTGGTTTTTGGGTCACACCCGGCAGTGCTCAGGGATTATTCCTGGCTCCAGGCTCAGAAATTGTTCCTGGCAGGCACGGGGGACCATATGGGACGCCGGGATTCGAACCGATGACCTCCTGCATGAAAGGCAAACGCCTTACCTCCCATGCTATCTCTCCGGCCCTTAAGATGCATTCTTATAGTGAACCTGATTTTTTTTTTTTTTTGTTCTCTGTTCATTTTATCTTGGGCAGGCTGTTTTGATGAGTGAAGCTGATTTAATACTGCTGTCTTGGTGTAAACTTTTTGAGTAAGAATAATTCTTTTATCTTAAAGGAGGGATGCCCTTACCTTTTATATGCTCAACCAGTCCTGCCAGGAGTGATCCCTGAGCACTGTAAACCCTGAGTACTACCATGTGTAGCCCTCAAACAAACAAAAATGTGAATTGGAGGCATTTCTGAGGGCTTTTGGGCTGGTGCATTGTTTGGTTCTGTGGGGTTCTCAATCCTAGAGAGGATTGAGGCATGATGGGGGAAAGCACCCCTCATCTATACCTAGACCTGGGCGTCAACTCCATGCTGCTCTCTAGGATGTGAAGCTGCTGTTAGAACTAGTAATCAGTGGGTACAGTGTTTCTCTGAGTTCTTATGAGTCACTCTAGCAAGAAAATAGAACTCAATAAAGGCCCTTTAGTCACTAGCTGGTTCATTGAGTGACATCTGACCTCTGCCTTAGGTGAGGCTGTTGGGACTAATTCTCACAGGATAAAGTCTACACCATGGGGCCCAATATCAGCTCTCCCCAGCCAGTGTAAGAATCGAACTGAATTACAGCTACCCTCTTGTTGGTTTGTTTCATTTTTTGGGTGTGTGTGTGGCATACTCTGGTGTTGGGGGTGCCGTTGAGCTTAGGGGTTTTCCAGGCAGTATGATGTGGAGTCAGGGATCAGATGAACTTGGCTTCCTGCCTGTTTAGCATTGTTCAGCCCAGAGAGCATTCTATGGTCCTCCAACTCTCTCTCTTTATCTATCTATTGGTTTGTGTCATACCTGAGCAGTGGTGCTCAGGGCTTACTCCTGGCTCTGCACTTCATGATCATTCCTGGCAGTGCTTGGGAGACCACATGGGAAAAATGGGGATTGAATGTGGGTCAGCTGTGTGCAAGGCAATGCCCTACCCGATGGCTATCCTATCTTTCTGGCAACCACCCCCACCTTATTAATGGTCTGGTGAAGAAGGCTCTGGTTTTGACTTCTTTGCTAGTTTGTTTCAAAATCCCAAGATTGGTCAGTTGTACTCGTCTTAGTGCAAAATAATGAAAGCATAGTTCAATCACTTTGTACAGCAATTTAGTAATTCATAGCAAAGTTGAGACCTAGTAAACTGGTCCCACAATTTCTCTTTTTCCAAGTTTTCAGCCTGCCTATTCTCTCAGAGAGTCTGTCAAACAAGGAGCAAGTGTTTACAAATAGTGAAGAGGTTGAGGCAACCTAGTCATCCCTTAGGAGGGAAATAGTTGTATAAGTTGATTTATTTATACTGGATAGCAGTCAACTGGATTTATTTGGAGCAAAGCAAGTCAAAAAATTATCATTAATGTTGAGAAGAGTGAGTGTATATGGTAACATTTGGTTAAAAACATTTGTTTGCTGTTGGCCTGGGATTGAACCCAGGTTAGTTGCATGCAAGGCAAATACTCTACTTACTGTGTTATTGCTCTGGTCCCTTTAGTAGCACAACGGGTTCAATCCCTGGCATCCTATATGGTCCTCCATGCATTGCCAGGAGAACCTGAGTGCAGAGCCAGGAGTAAGCATCCTGGGCGTGATTCAACAACAAAACAAAACAAATCCCCCAAAACCTTAGTACCACAAGTAGGTTTGATTTATGTAAATGTATATAGATAAGTGAAAGATGCACATGGAAAATATAGGAGGGTGGTACTTAATCTTTGAGGGAGGAGAAGAATTTTAACTGATAATTAAAAAAAATCTTGGAGGCAGCTATGGCAATGATAGCCTTATTTTTCTCAAATATAAAAATGCCAAGAACCCAGCCAAATAAAATATCAGTGATTATTTAGCTAGAGTTTTCCTTTCATATATATATATATATATATATATATATATATAACAATATATATATATATAAACAATATATATATTGTTTTTTGGGTCACAGTAGGCTGCGCTCAGGGGTTTCCTCCTGGCTCTAAGCTCAGAAATCGCTCTTGGCAGGCTCGGGGGACCATAATGGATGCCGGGATTTGAACCACTGTCCTTCTGCATGAAAGGCAAATGCCTTACCTCCATGCTATCTCTCTGGCCCCATCTCTCTCTCTCTCTCTCTCTCTCTCTCTCTCTCTCTCTCTCTCTCTCTCATATATATATATATTTATTTTATTTTATTTTATTTTTTTGGTTTTTGGGCCACACCCGGCAGTGCTCAGGGGTTACTCCTGGCTGTCTGCTCAGAAATAGCTCCTGGCAGGCACAGGGGACCATATGGGACACCGGGATTCGAACCAACCACCTTTGGTCCTGGATCAGCTGCTTGCAAGGCAAACACCACTGTGCTATCTCTCCGGGCCCTCTTATATATATTTAAAAAAAAATTTTTTTTTGGTGTTTGGGCCACACCCATTTGATGCTCAGGGGTTACTCGTAGTTATGCGTTCAGAAATCACTCCTGGCTTGGGGGGACCATATGGGACGCCAGGGGATTGAACTCCGTCCTACGCTAGTGCTTGCAAGGCAGACACCTTACCTCTAGTGCCACCTTCCCAGCCCCTCTCTCTTATATTTTGATCACATTTAGTAATGTTCAGGGATTACTCTTGGCTCTGCACTCAGGAATTAACTTCCTGCTTGCCTTCCTGCTGTATGATCAATAGTCATTTACTGTATGACCAATAATCATTTAGTTGGAGTTTCTAGTTTGGCAAATTAAATTAGTTCTCCTCACCTCCACCTCTCCACCTCTGGAGGCAGGATTGTAACATAGGCCTCACATGTGCTAGGCAAAGACTTGACCTTGAACTACATTCCCAGAACAAATGGAATTGGTCTGTTGTTTTGTTTCATTTTTGGTACTACTAGAGGTAACGATTTCTGATGGTGTGCAGTGGCCATGGTGCCTAGGATAAACCTGGGACTCCTGCATACAAAGCACTCGCTGCAGTTGTCTCCATGACCTGGAATTAGTTTCATAGTAGAAAATAGGTACTTGTTTGGGATCGTGATAATGATGACCTGGATCAAGATATAATCTTGGTCTGTTGAGTGTGTGGAAATGAAACTGGTATTTTTCGGGAGGTGGTCACACTCGGTGGTGCTCAGGGACCACTCCTGACTCAGCACTTAGAAATTGCTTCTGGCACGGGGGACCACATGGGATGCTGGTATTCGAACCACTGTCCGTTCTGGATTGGCTTCGTGCAAGACAAACACCCTACCGTTATGCTATCCCTTCGGCCCATGAAAATGAAACTTAAACATGGAAATTGAACATTTTAATTTTAAATTTTTATTTATGTTGTCTTTGGGCCATACCTTGCAGCACTTGGAGTTATTCCTTGTTCTGCACTCAGAAATTATTCCTGGTAGGCTCAGGAGACCATGTGGGATGCTGGGGATTGAACCCGGGTCAGCATCATGCAAGGAAAATACCCTAACCTCTGTGCTATCTCTCTGGCTCTGAAACTCAAGAGTTTTTAATAGTGTGTTCTTTTTCTTCTTTTTTTTGGGGGGGGGGCACACCAGTTACTGCTCAGGGATTACTCCTGGTTCTGTGTTCAGAAATAGCTCCTGGCAGGCTTGGGGGACCATGTGGAATGCCAGGGATAGAACTTTGTTCAGCCACATGCACTGCAAATGTCCTACCTACTGGGCTATTGCTCCAGTCCCTCTTTTTCTTCTTATTTCGTGTGTGTGGTGGGGGATTGAACCTTGCCCACATGCACTATAAGGCAAAGCTCTCTCGACTGTGCAATATCTCTGGCCTTAAAAACAGTAGTAATAGTAGTAGTAGTAGTAGTAGTAGTAGTGAGTATATGTGTATCTGGCCTTAAAAACAATAGTGTGTGTGTGTGTGTAGTGAAATAGTTTGATTTTGGGTTTTATTTAGGGGCCATACAGAGAGATAGAACGGCAGGGAAAGAACATGCCTTGTTCATAGTGAGGAGTTTGATCTCTGGCCTGGGTTTGATTCTCAGCTTTGGCAGATCTCATTTCTGACCTCAGAGCCAAGAGTAAGTCCTGAATACACGTGTCAAGTGTGACCCCCTAAACAACCCCCAAAAAGTTTCATTTAATAAATTTACGTAGGGAAATATTTCAGGGGAGAAAGAGAGAAAGAGAGAGAGAGATATGTTTAAGAAAGCATGCAGGCTTCTGAAAAGGTTGAGATATGCATCTGAGGTTGAGATGTGAGTATTTTCCAGGATGGGACCGTAGCTCAGGGTTCAGGGACACATGCCTTGAATGTCAAAGGCCTCAAGATTGATCTCTGAGCACTGTCAGGTGTGGCCTGGGTGGCTTCCAATACTACTTAACCATGACAGAGTTACATCCCCCTGGCCTAGATGGCTCAGTTTGGCTAGGAATGACCCCTGTCTCCTGAGCATTGCTTGGGAAGCCACTTACCTCTTCCCCTTCCTCTTCTCTTCTCAAATGTGTTGGGGCCAGCATGATCCATTGAACATTGCTGGAATGACCCCAACCATAGAGTGGGAGAAGCCCCTGAAAATTGAGTTTGTCTCCCATCCCTTAACATGGATTTTCTGACTGTAGGTAAATGTGAGTTCTTAATGCATGTCATGTAGGTTACCTACACTTCGATGCTCAATGGCTTAGTTTTGACTTCTCAGTATTTTTCACTTATGATGGGTTACTTGGACTTTGTCCCATAAGTCAGAGAAAGTTGTACAGAGAGGTAAAGGGAGGGAGGAGGAGAGGAAGGGAGGGGAGGGGAAGGAAGGACAGGAGAAGGGGAAAAATTGAAAAATAAGGCTGGAGCAATAACGTAACAGGTAGGCACTGCCTAGCACACAGCCAACTCAAATTTAATCCCTTGAATATAGAGGCAGAAGTCCTGCAAGGTAACTGTCATTAGGGACGTTTGCTTACTTGTTAGAATAGCAGAGTACTTAGTCTTTGTAATTGCAAGGTTTGAATCAGTTCCTCTTTTTCAAGTGTGGCAAGCTTCTGTTTATATTTTGGTGCCTCTTGACATGACAGGCACGTCTTTTCCTCTTCTTGCGTGGCAGTGATGTTGGCACAGATCCGCTTCAGTAGATTAGCAGTCTCAGTTTCATTGACTCATGTTCTGAAGGGTGCTGAGCAGTTGGTGAGCAGTTGGTGTCAGCAGGCATTGTGGAATCCCAGCATGTGATGCTGGTTAGTCTTTAATGCTGTGGTCTTTTCTACAGTGAGCACCACACTCAGGATTCCTAGTTGAAAGAATAGTGTGTGTATCAGAGAATACACACAGAGAGCGAAAAACAGGCATGGTATAATAAGCAAAGATTAAAAAGTCAAAGAACTTTTTTTTTTCCTATTTTGGGTTGAAAAATGGAATCTTCTTAGAAAACTAAAAATTGAACAAAAATGGAAGATAAAATTCTGCTGATGAGAAAGATTTTTTTGTTTGTTTGTTTTTTGGGTCACACCCGGCAGCTCAGGGGTTACTCCTGGCTCTATGTTCAGAAATCGCTCCTGGCAGGCTCGGGGGACCATATGGGATGCCAGGATTCAAACCACCGACCTTCTGCATGTAAGGCAAATGCTTTACCTCCATGCTATCTCTCTGGCCCCTGATGTGAAAGATTTAATATGATTTTTGAACAGGGGTTATCTGTCAGGTGGAAAAAATAGTAATACAAGTAGAAGTAGGAGATGATAGGGATTTTAGAATGTCAGTAATGGATTCAATGTCATCTAGTCCAGTCTTTTTGTAAAATAATATGGATATTCCTTAGATATTGGACATTTAGCTACCATATAATCCAGAAATACCATTCTCAGGGATATTTCCTAGGAGTTTACAATACAGTAATGCCCTCTGCAATCCTATGTTCATTGCAGCACTATTTACAATAGCCAGAATCTGGAAATAACCCAGATGTCCAACAAGAGATGAGTGGCTAAAGAAACTGTGGTACAGTTAGAAGAAATGAAGTCATGAAATTTGCTTATACATGGATAGATTTAGAGACTATTATGTTGAGATAGAGATGAAGTTGGAAGGACCAGCCTATGATAATAAGCTTATCTCACAAAAAGTGATAAGTGCAGATAGAAAAATAACTATATTAACAGCTACCATGACAGTGATAGAGAAATACAATGCTTGTCTTCAAGATAGGCAGATGTGGGGAGGTAGGAAATTGGGGACGGGGGAGTCAATGGTGGTGGGAAAGTTGCACTGGTGAAAAGGAGGTGTGCATTTTATGGCTGAAATCCAATTATGAACATATTTATAACCATTGTGCTTAAATAAAGAAATGAGGGCTCGGAGAGATAGCACAGCGGGTGTTTGCTTTGCAAGCAGCCAGTCCAGGACCAAAGGTGGTTGGTTCAAATCCCTGTGTCCCATATGGTCCCCCGTGCCTGCCAGGAGCTACTGCTGAGCAGACAGCCAGGAGTAACCCCTGAGCACAGTCTGGTGTGACCCAAAAACCAAAAACCAAAAAAAAAAAAAAAAAAAAAAAAAGATAAAAAAAAGAAAAATAAAGAATGAGTTCAATTTGAATGGAGTTAGCATGAATTAAGATAAGCTTGAGGCAGAATGAGTTGGAGTTGATTTAATTTTAAGTCCATCCCAGAAGGCTTTGGATGCTAGACTAAGAAATTATATCCTGGGCCAGAGAGATTGCACAGCGCTTAGAATGTTTGCCTTGTATGCTGCTGACCTGGGCTTGATCTCTGGCACCCCATATGGTTCCCTGGAACATGGCCAAGAATGATCCCTGAGTGCAGAGCCAGGACTAATGAAATAAAATAAAAAGAAAGAAATTATTTTTCGAGGGTCCAGCGTTAATAGTATATGGATTGAGGCATATGCGTTGCATCTGGTAGACCCTTGTTTGATCCCAGAACCATCTGATTCCTCTTTTTTTATTTTTTATTTTTTTGGTTTTTGGGCCACACCCGTTTGATGCTCAGGGGTTACTCCTGGCTATGAGCTCAGAAGTCGCTCCTGGCTTGGGGGGACCATATGGGATGCTGGGGGATCGAACCACGGTCCATCCTACGCTAGCGCTTTCAAGGCAAACACCTTACCTCTAGTGCCACCTTCCCAGCCCCTCCATCTGATTCCTCAAGCATCCTGATTGCAGTTCTGAAGCCTCTCAGAACTGTTAGGTGTGGTCCTAAAGGCTTCCAGATTCTGCCAGGGCAGCCTGGGTATCCATGATACCACAGAGCTTGAGCTATCCTTTCAGGCCATTGTGTTGGACCTCTTTCTCACAAGTGCTAACCAACAGAATCACACTGAAACAGGGGAAAGTAAACATCATTTATGTGTCTGTGAACTCCTGGTGTTCTAACACTTATCGATACTTATCAGATAATTTATAGGATGACCAGCGCCAGAGAGATAATATGGGACTTAAGATGCTTGCTTTGCACACAGGTGATCCTGGTTCAACCTCCAGTACTTATTTATGGTTCCCCCAAGTTCAATTGGGAGGTGTTTCCTCTAACCCTCATTCTCAAAAGGTGAATAGTTTAACATCAATTTGATGCTGTATCAACAAATTGAAATTCGTTTCAAATAGTATGTGAAATCCAGCTTTCAGCAAGTCTGAAGCTAACATAATTTTGAGGCTTGCCCTCCCTCCCCCTTTAAGAATAACAATACACAAAATGAGGCTGGGGTAGTTCAGCAGTAGAGCCTTGTATGTGGGAGGCTCCAGATTTGTTTCCTGGCACTCACTGCAAACAAACAAACCCACAAAATAAAAGCAAGCAACAAACTCAGGTTAGGAACATGGAGGGAGTCAGGCAGATGAGCTCTTTGAGACTTACCTTTTTTGCATTTAGGTTTTTTTTTTTTTTTTTTTTTTTGGCACCTCAGGGGTTATTCTTTCCTGGCTCTATACTCAGGAATCACTCCAGGAATCACATTTGGGTCAGCCATGTGCAAGGCAAAATGCCCTAATTTGCACTGTTCTATAGCTCCATGCTTTAGAACTCTCTCTCTCTCTATCTCTCTCTCTCTCTCTCTCTCTCTCTCTCTCTCTCTCTCTCTCTCTCTCTCTCTCTCTCTCTCCTCTTCTCTTCTCTTTTCTCTCTCTCTCTCTCTTTTTTTTTTTTGGTTTTTGGGTCACACCTGGCAGTGCTCAGGGGTTATTCCTGGCTGTCTGCTCAGAAATAGCTCCTGGCAGGCACGGGGGACCATATGGGACACCGGGATTCGAACCAACCACCTTTGGTCCTGGATCGACTGCTTGCAAGGCAAACGCCGCTGTGCTATCTCTCCGGGCTCTTTTCTCTCTCTCTTAGGGCTTACTCCTGGGTCTGCACTTAGAAGTCACTCCTGACAGGCTCAGGAATTGACTTGATTCAACTGCCAGCTATGCTGTCTCTCTGGCCCCATGTCTGTATTTTTTGTGATAGCTGGCTTGGAGGCTCCAGCCACCCAATATCCCATTTGTTTCTGAAGAAAAAAAAAATGGAACAACTTTGATACCAAGAATGTGGACTCATGGTCTCCACAATCATTAATCTGGACATGCAATTGCCACCAATTAGCCAAGGCTATATTATACTTCCAGAAAGCTGACAACCCTTAGAGACCCCTGAGCCCAGCCCAGGAGTGACTCCTGAGTTCAAAGTCAGGTGCTCCTGACTAGTCTTGACTAGTCTGACTAGTCTTAAACAAGTTGACTTTGCCCCCAAACAAACAAACAAACAAAAAATATATATAGATTCAAATTAATGAGGACCTACATATTAGAAAACCGACATATTAGAAAACAATATGCCCATACAGATAAAACAGTGGGTAATGTGCTTGCCTCAGATCAATCAATCCCTAGCAATCCCATATGCCCCCTGCCCCCCAGCATTGCCAGGGATGATTTCTGAGTGCAGAGCCAGAAGAAACCCCTGAGCACTGTCAGATGTGGACCAAAATTTAATTTTTTTAAAATATTTTTTTGTTTTGTCTTAGTTTTAGTTTTAGTTTTTTGTTTTTTGTTTTTTGTTTGTTTGTTTTTTTAGGGCCACACCTGTCAGCTTCCAGGCTCTGTGCTCAGAAATCGCTCCTGGAAGGCACAGGAATATGGGATGCTGGGAGTTGAATCACTGTTGGTCCTGGGTCCACTGCTTGCAAGACAAACACCCTACTGCTGTGCTATCTCTCCGGCCCCAATTTATTTCTAAAAAACAAAACAAAACAAAAAAAACACAACAAAAAAACAAGACAGAGTGGAGGAGCCAATGAATTCACACACCGGAGATATAGCACAGCAGTGTTTGCCCTGCAAGCAGCTGATGCAGGACCTAAGGTGGTTAGTTTGAATCCTGGTGTCCCATATGGTCCCCCGTGCCTGCCAGGAGCTAGTTCTGAGCAGATTGCCAGGAGCAACCCCTGAGCTCAACCGGGCATGGCCAAAGACAAAAACAAAAACAAAATAAAACAAACAAACAAAAAAAAAAAGAACTCTGGTTTCTCAAGAGGGAAAGAGAAAGGAAAAAGGGAAGAAGAGAACTTTGCCTCCCAGAAGATATTTGGTGATATCAAAGCACTGTTGGCTGTCATGCTAGATTTACTGGTAAATGCCATACAACGCATCTGCCTTATCCTGTGACAAAGTAGCCAGCTAGACCAGGCTAGCAGTAATGCTGAGGCTGAGAACCCAGCACTAAGAGAGAACAAATTTCATGAACATCTCTATCCTCCATCTTGCAAGGTGTGGCCCTTTCCAAAAATACGAAACAAAACAAAACAAAGATAAAACAATAGTTTGATGAATAGAAAGGTTTCATGAACCCTTTAACAGAGAGGTTTCATGAAATCTCCTCCACACAGTGTTTTTCCCCAGTATTCTGGGTAGTGAACCCAGGACCTTCCTCATGCAAAACAAGTTTTTGGCCACTACTGACTGATTTCCTGGGCTGGGAGTTTTCCCCCCTGCAACTAGGCACTTCAAATGGTCTCTTCAATTCCATTGCAGTTAAGATAATTTAGATATGACCTTCTACCCATTCCTTTCCTGCCAGAGCCATCCCAACCCATCCTGCTTACTCAACAATGGCAAGAATTAAATGCTGTGTCATTTATTTTCAGCAGTTTTAAAACTTAGAATTACAAATCCCTAATCCACTCTAAAACAACCTCCAAAAGAGAAAGCACAGAGCTGAAGAGAAATCTTATAGGGCTGAGCACACATGTTTTGCATGCAAGAGATTCAGGTTAATCCTAAACACTGAAAGAATATTTTGTTAGATTATGAGGCCAAATGTCATGGAAGATGCTGTTGTCCGACTCTGTCTTTCCTGTAGGAAGTATGCCATTTTCCATCCTCCAGTGTTTTCATCGTATTTTGTATGTAGTATTTTATTGATTAGTACTGAGTGCTACAATGAATAGCAGGTGCATACATTTTGGATGAATGTTTTACTGTCCTGGGGATAGATACCCAAAAGAGGGATTGCTGGGTCATATGGCTGGTCAATTTTTTTTTATATATTTATTTAAACACCTTGATTACAAACACGATTGTAGTTGGGTTTTAGTCATATAAAGAACACCCATCTTCACCAGTGCAACGTTCCCATTACCAATGACCTAAATCTCCCTCCTCCCTCCCATTCCCCCACCTATATTTGAGATAGGCTTTCTATTTCACTGCTTCATTCACATTGTTAGACAGTTGTCAGTGTAGTTATTTCTTTAACTGCACTCACCACTCCGATCGTGAGCTTCCTATCGTGAACTGGACTTTCCAGCCTTCATCTCTCTTGTCTCTGAGAATTATTGCAAAAATGTCTTTTATTTTTCTTAAAACCCATAGATTAGTGAGACTATTCGGTGTCTATCTCTCTCCTTCTGACTTATTTCACTCGGCATAATAGATTCCATGTACATCCAGTATAGGAAAATTTCATGACTTTATCTTTCCTGATGGCTGCATAACATTCTATTGTGTATATGTACCACAGTTTCCTTAGCCATTCATCTGTTGAAGGGCATCTTGGTGGTTTCCAGAGTCTGGCTGTTGTAAATTGTGCTATGGCAGCTCAATTTTAAGTTTACTGAGAACCCTCCATACTGTTTTCCATAGGGGTTGGACCAGGCAGCATTCTCACCAGCAGAGGAGAAGAGCTCCTTTCTCACCACATCCCTGCCAATAGAGATGGTTCCCAGTATTTGTTTATTTATTTATCTATTTATTTATTTATTTATTGACTCACCCAGTGGCACTCAGGAATTGCTCCTGACTCTGTGCTCAGAAATTGCTCCTGGCAGGCTCAGAGGACCATATGGGATGCTGGGGATTGAGCTTGGGTTGGTCCCAGGTTGGCCACATGCAAGGCAAATGTCCTAACACTGTGCTATTGCTCTGGCCCACACTTGGTGGTATTTGAGGCTGCTCTCCTCTCTGTGCTCAGAGGTCTCTCCTGGAGACCATGTGCCAGGGCTTGAAGCCAGGATTCCCACATGAGAAGCACATGCTCTTTACTTTGAGCTACCTCTCTCACTTTGGTAAAATTTTATTATAGATTTTGTTTTTGTTTTTGAGCCACATCCGGTGATGCTCCGGGGTCACTCCTGGCTATGTGGTCAGAAATCACTCCTGTTTGGGGGCCCATATGGGATGCCGGGGGATTGAACCACGGCCCGTCCTAGGCTAGTGCGGGCAAGGCAGATGCCTTACTGCTTGCGCCACTGCTCCGGCCCCTATAGATTTCTATTAGTACACATCATCATCATTATTATCAATATTATTATGTTTAGTTTTTGAACCATACCTATAAATTCTCAGGGACTACTCCAAGCATATCTTAGAAAGGTTTAATGAGTACTTAAAATTGGGTTTTACAATATGGATATTCCTCAGAATACTAGAAATTAAGCTCCCATATGACCTGGCAATATCACTCCTAGGAATATACCCTTGGAACCCAAAAACACCATGCAGAAAATCCCTCTGAATTTCAAAGGGTTTTGTAGCACTATTTACAATAGCCAGAATCTCTCTGAGAACAGATGAGTGGATAAAGAAACTGTAGTACTTCTACACAATGGAATACTATGCAACTGTTAGGAAAAATGAAGACATGAGGGGCTGGAGCAGTGATGCAAGCATTTGTTTGCCTTGTATGTGCTAACATAGGATGGACCGCGGTTCGATCCCCTGGTGTCACATATGATCCCCCAAGCCAGGAGTGATTTCGGAACACATAGCCAGGAGTAACCCCTGAGCATCACTGGGTGTGGCCCAAAAAGCAAAAGAAAAAGAAAAATGAAGTCATGAAATTTGCGTATACATGGATACATATGGAGAATAATATGCTGAGTAAAATGAGTTAGAGGGAGAAGGATAGACTAGTTTGTGAGTTATAAGAAAAATAAGATCGTATGGTAATAATATTCAGAGGCAATAGAGATGAGGGCCAGGAGGACCCTGTAGGAAGCTGGCCACAAAAAAACGCAATTAGGGTAGAGAAGGGTTTACTATGACAGTGATAGTTAGAACTGATCACTCGGACAAGAACTTGGCACTCAAAGGGAATAAAGTGACATGCATGCTACCCCTTCATTAACAAAAAATAGTGCAAACCACAGTGTCAAAAGGAAAAAAAAACAGAGAGACAAGAGAGAGAGACAAGAGAGAAAGACAGAGACAGAGAGATAAGACAGAGACGCATTGGTGGTGGTAAAAGTGCAATGGAGAATGATGGTATATATTGTTTGATTAAAACTCAGTTCTAAAAAAAAAAAACTCAGTTCTGGGGCCCGGAGAGATAGTACAGCAGCGTTTGCCTTGCAAGCAGCCGATCCAGGACCAAAGGTGGTTGGTTCGAATCCCGGTGTCCCATATGGTCCCCTGTGCCTGCCAGGAGCTATTTCTGAGCAGACAGCCAGGAGTAACCCCTGAGCACCGCCGGGTGTGGCCCAAAAACAAAAAATACAAAAAAACAAAAACAAAAAAACCCCTCAGTTCTGAGCAACTTTGGTGCTTAAATAAAGTAATTAAAGTAAATAAAGTAAATAAAGTAATTAAATAAAAAAGAAAAATAGTGATACTGAAAAAAAAAGGTTTTTATTTTATTTGAGGTACTCAGAATAAAGTAGGTCTGGGGGCAGAGAAAATATTTTACATTAAATATGTAAGAGGCTGGTAATCTGATTTTTGTTTACACTTCACTTTACTACTGGCTCAGTTTCATAATATGAGACACCTTTAACTTGTTTCCTTATCTCTGATTCCTGGAAAAGGTTATTTTTAGACGGTCAGTAACTGCCTCCAGGGTATTTCATTCAAAGGTTTGTCTAATAATTTTTCCTTCCCCATGTAGACTTAAAATATGTATGTATATATTACTAAATAACAAAACTCTTGTACTGCTTAATATTGGATTGAGTAATCTGCACGGTACACAGAGAGAGACTTGCCAGACTGCCTTGTTTCATCCTCAGTGCAGTCTAAAGCCCTTTCAGAAATGGTGCAGAAAAGGGAGAGAACACTTAGATTTGACCACAGAAAAGGTTTATTTAAGAACTAACTTTATGGCTCTGATTTTATTTTATTTATATAATTATTTATTCAAAAAATTTTTGGGGGGGTTTGGGCTACACCCAGTGACGCTCAGGGATTACTCCTGGCTATGTGCTCAGAAATCACTTTTGGCTTAGGGGACCATATGGGATGCCGGGGCATTGAACTGCAATTCATCCTAGGTTAGCATGTGCAAAGCAGATAAGGCCCTACCACTTGTACTTGTGCCACCGCTCTGGCCCCTTCTTCTTCCTTTTTTTCTTCTTGTTCTTGTTCTTGTTCTTGTTCTTCTTCCTCCTCCTTCTTTCTTCTTCTTCTCCTTCTCCTCCTCCTCTTCTTCTTCTCTTCCTCCTCATCCTTTCTTCTCCTCCTTCTCCTCCTCCTCTTCTTCTCCTCCTTCTCTTCCTCCTCCTCCTTCTCCTCCTCCTTTTCTCCTCCTTCTCTTCCTCCTCCTTTTCCTCTTCCTCCTCCTTTTCTTCTCCTACTTCTCCTCCTCTTCTTCCTCCTCCTCTTCCTTTTCCTCCTCTTCTCCTCCTCTCCTCCTCCTCTTCTCCTCCTCCTCCACTTCCTTTTTTTTTTAAACCTATTTATTTATTGATTGGTTTTTGTGACACACCTGGAGATGCTCAGGGGTTACTCCTGGCTCTGCACTCAGAAATCACCCCTGGCAGGCTGGGGGACCATATAGGATGCCAGGAATCGAACAGGGTCCTTCCCAGGTTAGGTGGGCCGCATGCAAGGCAAATATCCTACTGCTATGCTATCTCTTCGGTCGCTGTACTGATTCTTAAGATGGTTAGGTATTAGGTTTTCATGTAGGCCCAAACAAAAACCATCAGAACAGGGGCCGGAGAGATAGCATGAAGGTAGGGCATTTGCCTTGCATGTAGAAGGATGGTGGTTCAAATCCTGGGATTGCCTATGGTCCCCTGAGCCTGCCAGGAGCTATTTCTGAGCGTAGAGCCAGGAGTAACCCCTGAGCGCTGCCGGGTGTGACCCAAAATCAAAAAAAAAAAAAATCAACCAGCCAACCAAACAAAAAAACCATCAGAACTACTAAAACCTTTCAAAACATCTAAAAATAGTATGTGACCGTGGTTCAGAGTCCTAAGACCACACATAACACCCTGTGCACTGCCAGGAGTCACATGTGATTACAGAACTAAGAATAGTCCTTGAGCACCAGTAGGTGTGATGCATCCATTCCCAATTCTCCCCATCCAGCCTCATTTTAATAAGGAGGAAACCAAGTTACGTGACTAAACTCCAACTCATAAAGCTGGGGCTGCCAAAACTTGGTTGGGTCTCATATCCTCATTCTTACTATTCTGGTATATGACCCTGCCCTTTCTTGCCCCACCCCACACATACATCTATAAATCATAGTTCCTTCTATGGATAACGTAATTTCCTTACAGAACATAGCACTTTTTTTTTTTGGTTTTTCGGGCCACACCTGTTTGATGCTCAGGGGTTATTCCTGGCAACTCGCTCAGAAATTGCCCCTGGCTTGGGGTGACCATATGGGACGTCAGGGGATCGAACCGTGGTCCTTTCCTTGGCTAGTGCTTGCAAGGCAGACACCTTACCTCTAGCGCCACCTCGCCCGCCCCAGAACATAGCACTAATTCATTTGGATGTGCTGGTCACACTAGGAGTGTTTTGGTGTTGACATGAGTTCCCCAACTCCCTGTGGTGCTTTTTTATTGTTTGTTTGATTTTGGGACACACTCAGCTGTGCTTAGGGGTTATTCCTGGCTTTGTGCTTAGAAATTATTACTGGCAGGCTCAAGGGACCGTATGGAATATCAGGGAATGAACCCAGGTAGGCTGTGTGGAAGGGAAACACCCTATCTACTTGGTGTTGCTCCTGCCTCTCACTCATCCTTTCGTAGGGTGTGATATTCCCTAGGGCTGGCACCCTTTTTTTTTCTGGTGCTAATACATGCAAGTAGTGACAGGATCACAGATAGTAGAACCATCAGGCTCAATCATCAGCACTCTTGGTATTGTGGTTGGCACATTTGGTACCCCAAGCATTTGAACTCATGTCTGTAGTTGTAGGCAGGTGCTATTTCTTGTGCCTCCATATGATTTTTTTTTTTTTTTTTTGGGTTTTTGGGCCACACCCGGCGGTGCTCAGGGTTTACTCCTGGCTGTCTGCTCAGAAATAGCTCCTGGCAGGCACGGGGGACCCTATGGGACACCGGGATTCGAACCAACCACCTTTGGTCCTGGAACGGCTGCTTGCAAGGCAAACGCCGCTGTGCTATCTCTCCGGGCCCTAGGAATGATTCTTGAGTGTAGAGCCAGGAGTAACTCTTGAGCATTTTCAGGTGTGGCCAAAAAAAAAACCCAGAACCGAAAAACCAAACATCAACCTTTTGCTATTTTTTCTCTTTCTTTTATTTTTGATAATGAATGAGGGAAGTAGAAATCCTGTCTCGAGTACAGGTGTGAGGGGTGGGGAGGAGGGAGATCTGGGAAATTGGTGGTGGGAATGTTGCACTGGTGAAGGGGGGTGTTCTTTACATGACTGTAATCATACAACTATAATCATAGTTGTAATCACGGTGTTTAAATAAAGATAATTATAAAAAAAAAGAGGGGAACAAGTATGTTTTTATATCTGTGTGTTCTTTTTCTAGTGATATGTAGGGAGTTAAAACAGGAGGGTCAGTGGGACCCAAATCCCTCCATGAAGAATTGAAATGATTATGAGAGACCACTTGGTGCAGACTCAGTGGCTTCATTCAGCTCTCTGCCCACTGCAGTGACTTTTGTTTTTGAAAGTTGCTCTCTGACATGCTGAGCTCAGCACATGTGAAACAGAATCACTCATTGTATTCATTTGCTTGTCTTCTGTACAAAGTTGTAAGCCATACTTGTGACTTCTGAAGTCAGTTCTGGCCCAGTAGTGTTTCTACCTTCTGATTCCTTTTTCTTTTTTTCTCAAGGTATCATCCAAAGAGATGAGTCACCCATGGAGAAAGGCCTCGCTGGTCTGCGAGGAAGGGACTTTGATTTGTCCGATGTGTTTTATTTCTCCAAGAAGGGATTGGAAGCCATCGTGGAAGATGAAGTGACCCAGCGGTTTTCTTCGGAGGAGCTCGTGTCATGGAACCTCCTCACAAGGACCAATATCAACTTCCAGTATATCAGTCCGCGCCTCACCCTGGTGTGGGTACTGGGTGTCCTAGTGCGCTACTGCATCCTCCTCCCTCTTAGGTATGGCTGTTCTGCACTAACTTGATGGTTTAATGGGCGGATAGCTCCCCATTTAATACAGGAGCTCTTCCCTCCCGTTCTGAAGTAGCACCCCAGATGGGACTCCCCGAGAAATCAAGGTGTTTTTTTTTTTTTTTCTTTTCACCTTTGTTCTTAAGGGAAGGTATGCATTCTAAATTTAGTATGGACTTCCCTTGCTCTTTCCATCACTGATAATGCTGAAGAAGCATAGAAAAGAGAAGTTAGAAAAAAAAAAAAAGAAGAGCAAGGATTTATAGGCCCGTAGACGCTGCCAGATTTACTGTCTACCAAGCTATCTATCAGCTCTCTTTGCTCATATCGGTGACATGAGGCATAAAAAAGAGCCAGGGAGCAGAGCAATGATACAGAGAGGAGGCTACTTACTTTGCACATGGTTGACCTGGGTTCAATCCTCTACTGGCCATAAGGTCCCCTGAGCACTGGCAGGAGTCATACCTGAGCTCAGAGCCAGGAGTAAGTCCTGACAACACCAGTGTGACTCCAACACAAGATTTTCAATGATGGACACCACATGGGAGAGGACTGTTGGGAAGGCTACTTTGTTCTATTCATTTCCTGGGGAATCATTCTCTTCTTATCTTCTTATCAAACTTTCCCACTTGGGGTCAGCTTCTGGTTCTAAGTTTTGTACTGCCTGATGAGGATAAGTTATTCTCTTTAGGGCAACAGGCCAGATGTTGTTTAATTTTCAATGTGCGTACATTTGGAGAGAGAAAGAGAGAAAGAAAGTGTGTATATGTGTGTGTGTGTGTGTGTGTGTTTGTGTGTGTGTTACCAGTGATTGAATCTAAGGCCTCATACATGCAAAGCCTATACTTTATATTACTAAACTACATCTACTTAAAATATGAGTTTAAGCCATTGCATAATTGGCACCGTAAGATTAAACAGTGATTGGTGACTGACAACATGGTATCTTAAAAAACTGAATTCGACCTTCAGATTGTTTCAGAAACAATCTGGAAGTCTTCAAAATTGTTACCCAAAGTTGTTGTCCATGGAAACTCACCAGGTACCAACCATTAAACCAAGACCAGCAAGGGGCCAGAGAGATAGCATGGAGGTAAGGTGTTTGCTTTACATGCAGAAGGACGGTGGTTCGATTCCCGGCATCCCATATGGTCCCCCGAGTGTGCCGGGGGCGATTTCTGAGCGTAGAGCCAGGAGTAGCCTCTTGAGCACTGCCGGGTGTGACCCAAAAACCAAAAACAAACCAAAAACAAACAAACCAAGACCAACGAGGTTTAATACCATAACAAAGTATATAAGGAAGTGTCATTATTTTAGAAAATTTATTTATTTATTTTGTTTTGTTTTGGGGACACTCCCAGCAGTGCCCAGGGTTACTCCTGGCTCAAGAATTACTTCCTGTAGTGCCTGAGGGACCACGTGGGTTGACTGTATGTAACGCAAACAATCTACCCACTGTACTGTCTCTCTAGTCTTTTTGAGAAGGCTTTTAAATCTCTTTTCTCTTATGCCCAGTTCAAAGGAGCCATGATGAGGAAGAGGTGACAGCTAACCATGAATGGAGCTGCCAGCAAGCATTGTCTGGCCAGCATAGTAGGGCACAGAGTAGGCTGTGCCTCAGCTCTGGCTGTGCTGCTGCTGATTTCACTTCACTGCCTTGGTCTTGGCTTTGGCATTCCCTCAATAGAGCTTTTTAGGCAGTTGCTACTGGCCAACTGAAATTGGCATAGGAGATGGAACCAGTCTCTAGGGTGGTTTTTTTGCCTCATTTAAATTATTGCAGAAGAAGAGATCGCTTAAATATGAGCAAGGTGCATTTCTAAGAAGCGATTCTGTTGGCTCCTCCTCCTATTTCCAGAATCTGGACTAGAGACTCCCAAGTTTATTTGGCCTTCACCCCCCTTTCAGAAAAAGAATGACTCAGGATTCCCTCTCTTCCCTCTCCCTCCTCCCCCCTTTTAAAGAGAATAAACAGAATTTGTCTCTCTCACTGCCTCCCTCTGAAGGCAACTTTTTCTCTCCCTTGATCATTTTTTTTTTTTTTTTTTGTGGTTTTTGGGTCACACCCGGCAGTGCTCAGGGGTTATTCCTGGCTCCATGCTCAGAAATTGCTCCTGGCAGGCACGGGGGACCATATGGGACGTCGGGATTCGAACTGAAGACCTTCTGCATGAAAGGCAAACGCCTTACCTCCATGCTATCTCTTCGGCCCCTCCCAGGATAATTTTAATCGCCCCCCCAAGATGGCAGTATCCACCCCTTTGAATAACACTGGCCCAGACATTGGGGTCTGATTTTCCACTTTTTATGTGTTTCTTGGGGCCACACCTGCTGTGTTCAGGATTTGCTCCTGGCTCTGTTCTCAGGAATCACTCCTGGCAGGGCTCAGGGGATAATATGTGGTGTCAGAGATCATAGCTTATAGCTTAGTGGGCTGCATGCAAGGCAAGTGTCTTATCTGCTGTATTATTTCTCTGGCCCCACCTCTTTGGGGAGTAATTTTAACAAAATGCAATTCTTTGTTTTGCATATCCTTTTGTTGACTCTTAGGCTAATGTTCCCAAAGTAGGATTTATATTTATTAATATATAACAATATTATTAATATAATAATATATAATATAATATAATATAATATAATATAATATAATATAATAATATATAATATAATATAATATAATATAATATAATATAATATAATATAATATAATATATATTTAATTTGGGGACCACACCCAGAGACACTAAGGTTACTCCTGGCTCTGCCCTTAGAAATGGTTCGGGAAACCATATGAGATGCTGGGATTGAACCCAGATAGGCTGCATGAAGGCAAACACCCTATTCATTGTGCTATTGCTCTGGCTCCTGGGTTTTTCCTATGGATGTACCAGGTCATCTTCAAAGTATAGGAAGGCAGTATTTGAGCTTTCAATGATTAAAACCTTAGCTATTCAGAGCTTCTATTTACTCTTTATCATAGACAGGAACTGAGTCTGTATGTTTAATTTTACTGTTTTTTTTTTTTTAACTAATACTCTTTTTTGTTTTGTTTTGTTTTTGGGCCATACCCGGCAGTGCTCAGGGGTTACTCCTGGCTGTCTGCTCAGAAACAGCTCCTGGCAGGCACGGGGGACCATATGGGACACCGGGATTCGAACCAACCACCTTTGGTCCTGGATCGGCTTTTTGCAAGGCAAACGCCGCTGTGCTATCTCTCCGGGACCTAACTTATACTCTTTAATGAACATTCTTATTTTGCCTTTGCATGCCTCTTTGTAAAAATTAATGTAGTTGCATTCTAAACAATGTTTAGTACCTATGGTTTTCCCATTTAATATGTTGTAGGCTTGTCACATAAAATGAAGACATTCATTCTGGCAACTACTACCATGGCTCACACATGAATGTAAAAATAACAAATTGCATCACTGATATGAATGTGTTAGACAATTTTAAATACATTAAAATATTCCTAATGTTTAGTTTATTGTATCATGAATAGTACTAAATATAATCAGTTTCTCATTACTGAACATTTAAATTTCTATTGCTATATTAGAAAAGTTATGGCACATAAATCTCATTTTGGTTCCTTAGTGTTGTCAAACCTTTTGCTGCATACTTCCAAATAAGTATCAAGGTATCAGATCTGTCATCACTGTACAAACACATTATTTGAGAACTTTTTTTTTTTTGAGGCCATTGTGAAATACAAGTCTTTTACAGTTGTATTTCAGATGTTTAGTTTAGTTAGTTCAGGTGTTTAGACAGTGAATAAAGGCCATTCACACCATAAGTAATTTTTCTATTTTTTTATATGGTGTCTATAAATATATGTTTTTAAAACAGTAGTCATATGGCTCCGAGCCAAGATAATGGGAAGGGAGGAATGAGGAATATGCAACACCAAGTACTTGAGACTCCTCATTAACAAGTTAGCTTTCGGGGCCCGGAAGGTGGCCTTAGAGGTAAGGTGTCTGCCTTGCAAGTGCTAGCTTAGGACAGACCGAGGTTCGATCCCCCGGTGTCCCATATGGTTCCCCCCCAAGCCAGGGGCGATTTCTGAGCACATAGACAGGAATAACCCCTGAGCGTCAAAATGGGTGTGGCCCAAAAACAAAAAAAAACACAACAAAACAAACAAAAAACAAATTAGCTTTCACCAGGCTGTGGATGCCTGACAGATGATTTTAGGATTCTGTGGTCTAGTTTTGTTTTTTTTGTTTTTTTTTTTTTTTTGGTTTTTGGGTCACACCCGGCGGTGCTCAGGGGTTACTCCTGGCTGTCTGCTCAGAAATAGCTCCTGGCAGGCACGGGGGACCATATGGGACACCGGGATTCGAACCAACCACCTTTGGTCCTGGATCGGCCGCTTGCAAGGCAAACGCCGCTGTGCTATCTCTCCGGGCCCACTGTGGTCTAGTTTTAACATTGAGTAATGCTCACTGAAATGACTGAAAATATTCATGCAGAGAAACAACAGATTTAAGAAAATCTAAAAATCTAGAAAAGGGCAGAATTGAGACTCCGACTCAGAGTAGACTGTTTAGTATGAAAGAATTGCTTTATTTTATATCTTGCAGATGAGTGCAACTATTCTATGTTTGCTTTTCGCTCTCTGACTCATTTGACTCAGCATGATACTCTGCGTAAGAATTGCTTTGTTTGGGGCCGGAGTGATAGCCCAGTGGTATGGCGTTTGCCTTTTACTCAGCTGATTTAGGACAGACGAGATTACCTGTGTCCATATGGTCCCCCGAACAAGGAGTGATTTCTGAGCATAGAGCCAGGAGTAACCCCTGAGCGCTGCCAGGTCTGACCCAAAAGCCAAAAGCCAAAAGCCAAAAGCCAAAAAAAAAAAAAAACAAAAAAAGAAAAAAGATCATGTCAGAGCAATAGTATAACAGGTAGGGTGTTTGCCGAGCTTGCAGCTGACCACATGCAAAGCAAAAGTCCTCCAGCTGTGCTATCAGCCTGGCTCCTACTTATGGAATTAGAGACTGACAGGCTACCTTAAGAAAACTGAATGCAGGGGCTGGGTAGGTGGCGCTGGAGGTAAGGTGTCTGCCTTGCAAGCGCTAGCCAAGGAAGGACCGCGGTTCGATCCCCGGCGTCCCATATGGTCCCCCCAAGCCAGGGGCGATTTCTGAGCACATAGCCAGGAGTAACCCCTGAGCGTCAAACGGGTGTGGCCCAAAAACCAAAAAAAAAAAGAAAACTTAATGCATCCTTTAAACTGTTTCAAAAACAATTTTGAAGTTCTCAACATTGTTGTCATCTATGAATACTCACCAAATTTCAACTAAGCGTTAAACTAAGACCAATAAGGTTTAATGCCATAACAAGACATATGCGGAAGTCCTATTTATTTGGAAAGATGTTAAAAGTCTTATACCTTTGGGCCCGAGAGATAGCCACAGCGGCATTTGCCTTGCAAGCAGCCAATCCAGGACCAAAGGTGGTTGGTTCGAATCCCGGTGTCCCATATGGTCCCCCGTGCCTCCCAGGAGCTATTTCTGAGCAGACAGCCAGGAGTAACCCCTGAGCGCTGCCGGGTGTGGCCCAAAAACCAAAAAAAAAAAAAAGTCTTAACCTTTTCTTCTTTCGTGATTGTGTTTATAAAAATAGCTATTTTCATTTCGAATTGATTGGAACATGTATTTAAAACCCTTTTCAAAAATGAGAAAGTACTTTGTCATGTCTAGGTGGGGCCTAGAGGTGTTAGTGATCTTGTTTGCTAAGTTCTAAGTTCTATGAACATGACAAAGTGAATCAGCACTAAAGAATACCTACATAGTGATATCCTTTGCTGATCTTATTACTAATACCTCAACTATATCCTTCTTGTTATTTAAATGTTATTTAAAATTCCTTTGAGAAATATCTGATTTACCCCAGCATTAAGAAGCAAAGCAAAAAAAAAAAAAAAAAAAGCAAAGAAAACTGCCTTTTCAGCTGTATTCAGACCTTTGTAAAAAAATTCCTTTACAGTCACACCATACTGTCTACCGGTGCATCTTGAACAAATAGTAAGATGGCTTTCAACCTGAAACGACTCCTAATAGAATATGTGTGTGTTGAATTCAAGATCATAACAACAAACAAAAGCTCATTTCGAAAAGTAGACAGTTAAGAGTTTATTTTTTTTCTCTTTCCCTTCAAAACCCCTCTAACCCTGTTATTATCTAGATTAAATTTGATGGCTAGACCTTTGTTCTGTTCCTATAAAGTTATGTGCACTGTTGAAAATGCATTCATACCCCAGAGTATGTTATTTTGAACCTCTCTCAAAAGCACCAATTTAGTGTCCGTTCTTCCATGGTAAACCTGCATATTTATTCAATATTTTTGATGACTGCTTTCACATTTTATAGTATAGCTATTTCAACACCTTATTTATACTTTATTTATATATGAAACTTTTACATTATTGTAGTTTTGGACACAATATTATTTACAGTGACATCAATGCTTTAGCATATGGTTTTAT
The DNA here is from genome assembly GCF_024139225.1 of Suncus etruscus. Classification (NCBI taxonomy): domain Eukaryota; kingdom Metazoa; phylum Chordata; class Mammalia; order Eulipotyphla; family Soricidae; genus Suncus; species Suncus etruscus. Next base: position 72,800,619 of record NC_064863.1, read on the forward strand.
TGCATCACACACATTACCAGTGCCCGAATCCCTCTACCCCTGTGCTTTTCTTCTGGCCAGACTCCACCCCTGAACCTTTAGACTTTCTTCTTTCACTGCTGATTCAATTAACCTTTGCTTTATTTTTTTTTTTAACAATTTTTTTTCAGGGTTACCTTGGCTCTCATTGGGATCAGTTTGTTGGTTATAGGAACTACCCTGGTTGGGCAGCTGCCAGACAGCAGGTAAATTGTTCTTTTCACAATCCCTCCCCCTCATATCTAGGATTGTCCCTTTTAGTGTTGACAGAGAGAATATTTGATTCCCATTATCGTATCATATTTATGATCTCAGTGCACTTTTTTGGGGGGGATAAACTTGGCAGCCCTCAGGGGCTACTCCAGGCTTTGCTCTCAGAAATCACTCCTGGCAGGCTCTGGGGACCAGTAGGAGTGCTGGGATTCGAACCACCATCCATGGTGGATCGGCTGCTTACAAGGCAAACGCTCCACCACTGTGCTATCACTTCGGCCCCACCTCAGTGCACTTTTTAAGATACAGATAAATTCACCTTCATAGCCTATTTATTTTATTCACCTTCATAGCCAGAATTTATTTTCTCAAATAGAAAGTGAGTGAAGAAACTCTTAAGATAAATCAATTGAGTCTCAGTATTGTGAGGTTCATCAAGCGAGGACCAAAATGAATTCAACTTTCTTGGTCAAGTTTTTCCTGACAGTTCTAGAGTCAGATTAGTGAATAGTCTGATAGGCCGGGGGATCTTTTACATGGATTTTTGTCCTATATATCGTTGATGAGGTTGTGCTTGTATCTGCCTGTATCCCAGAATATTATGTACTGCTGTAAAGGAGCCCATTGATGCTTTTGTTGTATAGTTATTTGGGAGTATCCAAAACTGCACAGTAAACTGCTTTCTCTTTCCTGTAGCCTCAAAAACTGGCTGAGTGAGCTGGTCCACCTGACGTGCTGCCGTATCTGCGTGCGTGCGCTCTCTGGCACCATTCGCTACCATAACAAGTGAGTGTAGGCTTATTAACTGCCTTTTTGTGATTATGGGCTTGGTTGGGAGGAAGAAGCTAAAATAAGAATTCTAGTGGGATAGAGATACAAATAAGAATAGGATAAGAATCCAGGGGGTATGGGCCCGGAGAGATAGCATAGCGGTGTTTGCCTTGCAAGCAGCCGATCCAGGACCAAAGGTAGTTGGTTCGAATCCCGGTGTCCCATAGGGTCCCCCGTGCCTGCCAGGAGCTATTTCTGAGCAGACAGCCAGGAGTAACCCCTGAGCACTGCGGGGTGTGGCCCAAAAACCAAAAAAAAAAAAAAAAAAAAGAATCCAGGGGGTAGAGGATTTGCCTTGTGGCCAACCCAGGTTTGATCGCCCGCATCTCATATGGTCTTTGGAGCCTGCCAGGAGTGTAGAGCCAGGAGTAACCCCTGAGTACCACTGGTTGTGACCCAAAAACAAAAACAAACAAACAAAAAAGATCTTTCTGGTGTGTTCATCTTCCACTCAGAATCTCATACATGACAGTACAAAAAGGCTCTTGGACCAGAGCATGTGGCTGGATCATGTATGATCCCCAGCACCCCTTATGATTCTTTGAGTGATTCTAGGAGTGATCACTGAGCAGAGCCAGGAGTAAGCCTTGAACACCAAAGGGTTTTGGCCTAGAAACAAAAACAAAAATGATTCTTAAGAACAATGTGTTCATATCAAATGCATCATAGTAAACAGATGATATTTAATCACTGGGCATATCTGGTTTGCAGATCTGGCCACCTCCAGCCCCCTTGATACAGTCACTCTCACCCCAGATAGCAGATGAGGAAATAGAAGTTTTGGGGATTAGTTGTAGGGGGGTTGGCCTCTTCTCTTGAACAGCAGAGCCATATTTTGAAGGATTGTATTAGATTTGGAAAGGAAACGGGGTGTGTGTACGGGGGTAGGTGTTGATCTTGGAGTTTAGAGGACAAATTTGCACACCTGGATCTTGTGATGCACCTATATCTCACAGAACACACTGTAGGTTCTGCTTTATGAAGAGGATGAAAGGAGTGAGGTGATGTTACTTATTAAAGAAAATTAATTTTGTTTTTTTCCCCCCTTAAGTTTTATTATAACACTGTAATTTACCAAGTTGTTCACAATGCAATCTTTTTAGACATTCACTGTTCAATGTTCCAACACCAGTGTGACCTCCTACCACTCTAGCCACTTCCCTTCAGGCATAAACACATTTTTGCTTCATATGATTTGTTCCAACACAAATCATCAACATTTAGATCAACAAGAGTCGATTCAAAATGATTGTCATTTTTCTCCATGGTGTTACTAAAGTCATTGTTTAAGGATTTACTGGGCCATGGTTGGTGCTAGTTGAGCCTTTTCTGTTACTGTTTATGCATATGACCGACCCTGGCTCTATCCCCAGCATCCCATACAGTCCCCCCAAACACAGCCAGGAGTAATCCGTGAGCACCTGCTGTGCTATTGTTCTGGCCCCTCTAAAACTTTTTTTTTTTTGGAATGAACAGTGACGTTTACTGGGCTCAGTCCAGGAGCGCGTGGGTTTTGAGGACCTCTGTGAATTTGCCGTTTTTGTTTTCCACCTTCTTTTCTGCCTGTTTCCATAGCCTCATGAGCTGCTTTTTCTTGCAGTAGTGCATCTTGGTTCTTCCTTCCTTTTCTCCTCCAGGGTGGCTGTCATGGCCTTGTACTTGCAGCCAACCTCATGGGCCAGGCGCCCCAGATACGCAAACTTCAGGCACACCACCTTGAGTGCAGCAGGAACCACCATGCGCTTTTTCTTGTCATAAGGTGGTGGATCCCGTCGAACACTTTGAGGTGGCCCAAGGCGGCCTGTCTGCGCTTGGTGTTGTGCGGAAGCATCCCTCTCACAGTCGGCCAAACAATGTGGCTGACGGCTCTTAGTGGTAGGGACCCTGGGAAGGGTTGGTGTTCATTCGCTTCTGAAGGAAAGCCAGGTACTTCAATTTATTCCTGTAGATATTTCCAGAAATGTTGATGCACTTACAGCGCACAACCACCACCTTTTGGCCCAGCAGCACTTACTTGGCCACAGTGGCCACCAGGGAAAGGAAACTTTTTTTTTTTTTTTTTTTTTTTTTGGTTTTTGGGCCACATCCTGTGACGCTCAGGATTTACTTCTGGCTATGCGCTCAGAAATCGCTCCTGGCTTGGGGCACCATATGGGACTCCGGGGGATCGAACTGCAGTTTGTCCTAGGTTAGCACGTGCAAGGCAGACACCCTACCGCTTGCGCCATTGCTCCAGCCCCTAAAACATTTTTATCTTAAAAGAAAATACAATCTTTACCAAAACAAAACAAAAACAAACCTACAAAAACTAAAAATTCATGGAAGTCCTTTAAAAAATTCATTTAAAAATTCATGAGGTCCTTTATCTATCTTACCTTATTACTCTAGTTCTTTTTGGTTGGTTTTTTTTTGTTTGTTTGTTTGTTTTGTTTCTTTTTTTGTTTTGGGTTTATTTTTTGGGGTCACACTTGGCGGTGCTCAGGGATTACTCCTGGCTCTGTGCTCAGAAATCACTCCTGGCAGACTCAGGGGACCATTTGGGTTGTCGGGATTCGAACCACTGTCCATCCTGGATTGGCTGTGTGCAGGGCTAATGCCTTACCACTGTGCTATCTCTCTGGCCCCTAGTTCCAATTTTTTTTTTTTTTTGCTTTTGAGCCACAATCAGCAATGCTTAGGGATACTCCTGGCTCTGCTCAGAAATTACTCTTGATGTGTATGAGGTGCCAGGGATCAAACCAGGGTTAACTGACTTGTGTGCACCCTAAATGGTTCCTCAAGTACCTCTAGGAGAGATTCTTGAGTGCAGAGATTTGCTCTACCCATACTATGACATTAAAATAAACAAAATAGGTGGGTCTATCTATGCCTCCTATTCTGCAAAACAAGGGCTCTTTTTCCAGATTTGTTATTGATCATTGTCTTTAATTGCAGGCAGCACCGACCCCAGAAGGGAGGCATTTGTGTTGCCAACCATACTTCCCCAATAGACGTTTTGATCTTGACTACAGATGGATGCTATGCTATGGTAGGAGCTACTCCTTGATAATTCTATAGAAGGCCCATGTGTAGTGGGGTTGTTTAACCTTTAGTTCAGCACGAAGTAGATGTTCATATCCATATCTGTGTGTGGCTCCATAGTTCAAGACAATTGAAAGGAGAGAGTGTGAGGAAGAGATAGACAGGCATAGAATGATCATATCCATTGGGGTATATAAAGAAATCAGATAGCATGGAGGTAAGGCGTTTGCCTTTCATGCAAGAGGTCATCGGTTCGAATCCCAGCGTCCCATATGGTCCCCCGTGCCTGCTAGGAGCAATTTCTGAGCATGGAGCCAGGAGTAACCCCTGAGCACTGCCGGGTGTGACCCAAAAAAAAACCACACACACAAAAAAAAAAAAGAAATATAGCAAGATAATAGTACACAAAGACAATAGAAATGAAGGCCAGGAGGACTGTCTTTAATAGATAGTTTGCTACAATGCAAGGAAGGAGGATAGGTTAGAAAAAACCACTATGACAATGATAGTTGGAAATGATCACTTTGGACAAGAACTGGGTGCTAAAAGGAGGTAATGTGATAAGCATGACTCCTCTTCAGTAACAGTATTGCAAGTCATGGTGCCAAAAAGAAAATAAAGGTATCTGCCATCAAGATAACTCTGGACATTGATAGATGGAAGTAGATACGAGTCAGTTTCATAGGTTAAATGCCTTTGGGGTATGATAGGGGGCAGGTGGTATGACATCAGAATGCAAATTGAAGGGGGCGGAGCAGGGAGAAGCTCAAAGGGCTGGAGGACATTCTATGACAGGTGGGAACCCAGAATTTGATCTCTGGAACTCCATGATTCCTGCACCTCCCACTGATGCAGTTACATGTAGCTCCCCGTTGCTGCACCTGAACAGAAACCATCAGTGACTGAGGTTCCTTGGGAATGGCCCAAGGAATTTCTTCTTCCCCATTCCCCATAAAATTCTGGCAATGTTTAATACCACTGGGAGACAATAGCATCTCTTTATTTGAATTAATTAATTTAAATTATTATGGCCATACCCAGCAGTACTCAGAGATCTCTCCTGGCATGCTCAGGGGACCATCTGGGATGCCAGGTTGGTTACATGCAAGGCAAATGCCCTACCTGTTATACTATCTCTCACGGCCCTAGCATCTCTTTAAAGCTGTTTAAATCCTTTATCTTCTCTTTAATTATAGTTTTCTTGAAAGCTATATGTGTGTGTGTGTATGTGTTTGTGTGTGTGTGTGTATCCTTTTAGGTCTGTGTATATAAGTAGTTTTAGGTTTATATATATATATATATATATATATATATATATATATATATATATAAACCTTTAGGCCTATGTATATATATCATTTTAGGTTTGTATATATATATATATATATACTTTTAGGTCTGATATATATATATATATATATATATATATATAGTAAAACTATAAGGTACATAGAGGAAACATCTATATATATATATAGTTTTAGGATTTTTTTTTATCATTTTGATTTGATTTTTTGTGCACAGTGTTAAAGAAAGGACTGAGTTAATTTTTTGCTTGTAGCTTTGTTTAACTTTTTTTGTTTGGTGTTTCCAGTATATTGCAGTCACTAATGGTGCTGCAATATCTAAATCTTGTGCCCACATATTTTGGGAGGTATATTTTCAGTGTAAACTTCTTGAAATTAGGATTTTGAGTGGATGAATAAAAGAGTGTATAGTTGATATAGTTTTGATAGGGGTTGCAGAATTTTCTTCTATAGGTGTTGTAATCTCACTATTCTAAGAAACATAAAAGTGGGGCCCTCTAAGGGGTCTCAGGTGTATTGTTGGTGTTAATAAAGGACAGAACTACATATCCAAGCCTAGAGTCACCAACAATGAAATCATGAGACCCAAACTTTAACAACCAAACTTAAAAAAGTACCTGTTATGCTGGCAAGCTGGTGTGGGGGTGGTGACATGAGATGGACTCTGGGAATTTTGGTGGAGAGATTGATGGAATTGGTCCTGAAACATTGTATGTCTATAACCCAACTATGAATAACATTGTAAGTCACAATGGTTTAAACAATGGTTTAAATAAAAAGCTTTAAAAAAGTTTCACATTGTTTTAGCTCAGAGCATATTGTCAACCTTTTGATCTGTGCCAATCTGATAGATGAGAAGTAATGTTTCATTGTAATTTAAATTTGCACTTTTTTTTTTACCTTGGCTAAATTAAAGAATGTCTACATTGTTAAGGTAAGGGATAGTGGGACTTGGAAAGAAAATAACAGTGAGTAGAGTGCTTGTATTGCTTTTGGCCAACTCAAGTTCAATCTTTTTTTTTTTCAATTTAAAAGATTTAATAAAAGTGGGTTCAATCCTTGGCATCCCATATGGGCCCCCCTCCAATCCCTGTCAGGGGTATGCAGGACTAGGAGTGAGCCCTGAGTATCACAGGGTGTGCCCCACCCTAAAAGAGTCGCCCCCCCCCCAAAAAAAAGCCAGAAGATAGTAGAGTAGCATAGCCATACCATTAAATAGGACTTTAAACACTCTAGTGAGTAGATGGCTTATCTTTTTATTTTATTTTATTTTTTTGAGTTGGGAATAGGAACCTGCTCATACTGAAAGCCAAGAAGGACAAAACAGAAGGATTCCTTTGGTAATATGTCCTAATGGTCTTTTGTTTATCTCTGTAACTTATAGGTGGGCCAGGTTCATGGTGGACTGATGGGAATTATTCAGAGAGCTATGGTCAAGGCTTGTCCCCATGTCTGGTTTGAACGCTCAGAAATGAAGGATCGACACCTAGTTACTAAGAGGTAAGAATCATTATTATCCAGTATTTGATGGGATCACATAGAAGTGGGTAAATCCTGTTTTTAAGCAAAGAAGGAAGAACATCACGAAGAATTAAAATGCAAGAATACATTTGTGATTTAGCTTTTTAAGATGAATCTTCTGACTTTAGGTTGATTTTATTTTATTATAGGTACTTGGTAAGCATGTACTTTGCCATCGAGTTATATTTTCAGATCTTCTGTTGGGGGAGATTTAACATTTTTTATTCTGGAGTCATAGTATGATATAAGATAGTATCAGTGGTCCTCAAACTACTGCCCGCAGGCCACATATTGTATTTGTTCCTGTTTTGTTTCTTCACTTCAAAATAAGATATTTGTAGTGTGCATAGGAATTTGTTCATAGTTTGGTTTTTACTATAGTCTGGCCGTCCAGTTGTCTGAGAGACAGTGAACTGGCCCCCTATTTAAAAAGTTTGAGGACCACTGAATTAGTTAGAAGGCTGCTATGTGGTTATAGTTGTGACTTGCGTGTACTCATCATGGTATTTCAAAGTTAAAATTGGATACCTTGAATGTCAATTGACAATTCTTTTTTGTTTGTTTGTTTGTTTGTTTTTGGGCCACACCCAGCGTTGCTCAGGGGTTACTCCTGGCTGTCTGCTCAGAAATAGCTCCTGGCAGGCACGGGGGACCATATGGGACACCGGGATTCGAACCAACCACCTTTGGTCCTGGATTGGCTGCTTGCAAGGCAAACGCCGTTGTGCTATCTCTCCGGGCCCTAATTGACAATTCTTTGCTGAATAGATTGATGATTATATTTTTGCAGAGTGATCTAATGGTCACTAGAAATACTGATGACTGGGATTCAGGGAAGAGAGAATTTGCCAGAAGCCTTTTCTGGAAAGCAAGTTTTGGCCAGAGATCTTAATTTAACAGAGGGTACTTTGGTCACTGAGGGCCATAATCTTAGGAGTGTAATAAAATGTACTTGTTGGAATCAGTATAAAGTGAGAACAATGACTCCTCAGTTTGAGATTATTTAGCAGTGGAATATGTGATCTTTCCATCTCAGCTTTAATATTTCTTTTAAGTATGGGGAATTGAGGGTTGTCTGCAGAGAGGATCGAAACCTGGAAGGGCCCATGTCATTCTCAGCTTTGTGTTGTATTTTATAGAAAGTTCATTTAAATTATGAGACATACAGGGCCAGCCATCTATATTCTTATTTTTCTTTTTTTTAGGGGGAGCACATTTGGTAGTGTTCAGGGCTCTGGGCTCAGGGATCACTCCAGGTTGGGGGTTGGTGGACCAAATGGAGTGTGAGGATTGAACCCGGGTGAGCTGCATAAAGGGCAAGCAGCCTACCTGCTGCACTTTTGCTCTGGTCCCTTGTTTTTGTGCCCCATACACACAGCAGAGCTCAAGGGTTAGTTCCAGTTCCATGCTTGGAGGTTGTTTTTAGTGGTGCTCAGAGGACCAAACAGTGCCTTGGCTTGAACCCAAGACTTCTGAGTGCAAAGCTTGTACTCCCTCTCACTAAAGTAGCTTCTTAGCCCAGCCAAAAATATAGCATTCTTATGATTTTCCATTTATGCTTTTATGGGGAACCTATCAATGGCTACTCTCAGCTCTCTGCATGTATGAAGCCTAGGTGCTAAGGACCAAACCTGGACCCCATATGCAGAGCACACATTCAGCCTTTTGAGCTATCTCTCTGGCCCTCTTGTTTTGTTTATTTGTTTGCTTTTGGGTCACACTTGAAGATGTTCAGGGGTTACTTCGGGCTTTGCCCTTAGGAAGCACTTTTGGCATTACTCAGGGGACTATATGGTATGCTGGGGTTTGATGCAGGGGATGAAAATCAGGTCAATCTGGACCTTTCAAGCAGGCCCTGAGTGCCAAAGCCTCTCCTATTGAATCTTGATCAGCTATATCAATACAGATGGATATGCTAGGTCTGAGGAGGAAGTGCTGGGTGGGGGGTACTGTAGGGCTGCCTCTGTGATAGTGGGGCAAGTGGGGGGCACACCCCTCACTACCATACTCCCTCTTAGCATTTGCATTTTTGTTTTTCAAATATATGGAGTTGGAGAAGGGCCCTGATTTCTTGAGCTTGTCTTGTGAGATTTTTTAGGCAGAGTAGATAGAAGGGTCTAGAGTCTCTCATTTTGAAATGAAAAAGTAGAAAAAGTGTGGGGGCTCTATGCCACCTACAGAAAGGGACCAGTTAGGGGCTGGAGAGATTGTACAGTGAGTAGGGTGTGGTTTCAATTCCTGGCAACCCATATGCTTCTCCAAGATAGCAGGGTGTGACCCAAAGATAAACAAACAAAAAGTAACTAGGAGAAAAGGATCAATTTGAACTTCTTTCCCCTTTCTTTTTGCTGCACAGTTTTATGTTTTAGTGTTTAAAAGTTTTATTATAAACTTTCCTAGTAGCAGAATGTAGAAATTTGATCTTTCATTTTTCTTGATAGACTAAAAGAACACATTGCTGATAAGAAAAAACTACCTATCTTGATCTTTCCTGAAGGTAAGAAGAGGTGTTATCTGCCAGGCACTTGAAACAATGGAGGAATTGGATTGTTCTAGAATTAGCATTACTCTTTTGGCTTTTGGTTTAATCATGACTTCAGGGCATGAGTGGCTGTTAGGAAAGAGAGAAGGATGGGAAAAGAAATCTTCTGGGGCCAGAGAGATAGCATGGAGGTGGGATGTTTGCCTTGAATGCAGGAGGACTGTGGTTTGAATAATTCACATTGATCATGATAAAAATGATTAAAAATATAAATAAATAAAAAGGGGCCAGAGAGATAGCATGGAGGTAAAACATTTGCCTTGCATGCAGAAGGTTGATGGTTCAAATCTCGGCGTCCCATATGGTCCCCGAGCCTGCCAGGAGTGACTTCTGAGCGTAGAGCCAGGAGAAACCCCTGAGCACAGCTGGGTGTGACCCAAGAACCAAAAGAAAAAAAAAAAAAAGAAATCTTTCCAAAGTTGAAAACTCAGTGCAGCTGTTCTCCAACAATTTTATGAAGTCAGTTCAATAAATATTGTTGAACTTATTTTGTCTGCAAACCATAACTTTAAATAAATGTGTATTGTGGTATTTTGGGGCTTCCCCCAAGTGGGACCTCTCAAGCTTTCCTTGGCCAAAAGGCTGATGGCTCAATGCAGGAGCCTGGGGATGCTGGACTGCTTCAACCTGAGGATGCAGAGACTCATGGCCACATCATCAGAACTGGAGGTTTCCAGGGCTGCACCCATGATACTCAGGGGGACCATGACAAGCGGTGGCAGGAACTGAATTGTTGTATTATCTCCCCGTCGCTCTTACTGTGATTTTTGTTTTGGTTTTTGGCTATACTTGGTTGTTGTTCAGTACTTAACTCTTGGCGGGGGTGGGGGTGGGCGCGACAATACCTGGCAGTGCTCAGGGGTTACTCCTGGCTCTGTGCTCAGAAATTACTCCTGGCAGGCTCAGGGGACCATATGATAGCAGGGATCAAACCCAGGTTGGCCTGGTTTAAGGCAAACATCCTACTCAGTAGGCTATTGCTCTGCTCCCCAGGGCTTCCTCTGGTGGGACTTGGGGACCATATGGGATGGCAAGGATCAAACCCAGGTCTTCTGCATGCAAGGCAAGCACCTTACCCACTTTTCCATCTTTCTGGTTTCTCTATTATGAAAAAGATGTCTTTGGTGGAGAGGCTTTTGGGCTGCACCTAGCAGTGCTCAGGGATTCACTTTTAGAGGTGCTTGGGAACTGTATGGTGTGTCTGGGATTAAACATGGATCAACTATGTAAAACAAGTGCCTTATTCACAGTCCTATCTCTCTGGCCCTGAAAAGTTCATTTTAAGGCTGGAAAATAGTACAGTTGTTAGGGCACTTGATTTGCACACACTGAGCTGGTTTGATCCCTCAGCCCACCGGGAGTAATTTCTGTACACAGAACTAGGAGTAGGCCCTGAATCAGGCTGGTTGTAGCCCCCAAATGAACAGGTAATCAAAGTCCATTTTGGTATGTGGTCAGGAATTAATTTGCAAAACGGCAGTAAAATGTTTGTACATTTGATCTGATGTGTATATTTTAGATGACGTATAGCAAAATAATTCCTTTTGGAAATTAAAACAATTGAGTGCTTTTTGAAATACACACATATCCCCTTTCCCTGTAGGAACCTGCATTAACAACACTTCTGTTATGATGTTTAAGAAGGGAAGCTTTGAAATTGGAGGAACCATTCATCCAGTTGCAATTAAGGTAAAGTGAAGAGTTCTCCTCTTTCCCCTACACCAAAAATAAACAGTGTCTCAGAAAGTTGTATTTGGACATAATTTTCATGTAAAAATTTTCAAGAAGTAGTAGAACATTTGGCCTCTTCTCAGAGTCATACCTTGAGCAGTTCTGCCAGATGGGCTCCCTGGACCCTCTTTGTTGTCTCTGAAGGGTATGACTTATGTCATATGCCAGGAATCTGAGTGCCGAGGACATAATGACAAACAAAACAGACTCTGTCCCCATTGTCACCCCACTTCCACTTATGTGTAGAGACTGAGTTATTTTAGCAGAGACATTGGCTGACTGGGTGGACTTCACTGAATCTGTCTATTATGTAGAGTGGCTTAAATTTCTGTGGTGTCTGAGCTACAGAAAGAAAGGAAGGTTTGTCCCTCCATCCTGAAAACACTCATATTGGGAGTTAGAGGTGCCCCTTTGATGATTAATTGAATATATTCTATTTTCTTTTTCCTCAGTATAATCCTCAGTTTGGGGATGCATTTTGGAACAGTAGCAAGTATAACATGGTCAGTTACCTGCTCCGAATGATGACCAGCTGGGCCATTGTCTGTGACGTGTGGTACATGCCCCCAATGACCCGAGAGGTAAGCCATGGAGAGCATTGCCCTTCCTGCTTTGGTCTCAAGCAATAAAGGGCATTGACCCCTCTCCCAAGACTCAGTGTATCTCCCTCCTTTTATATCAAGAAAAACAGTACTTCTTTTTCAGTTTCTAAGCAAAGGGGTCATTTTCAGGGCATGAAGGAAGACATTGAGTCAAATTATTCTCTTCTAATTAGATCACTTTAGATATTTGATGCTTTCGTTTCATTGCGCTTTCTCTTGGAATATATGGATTGCTTATACATTGGATAAGATTTAGAAGGAGTATAGTCAGAATATGTTCCTGGTAAAATATGTTCCTCTGAGCACAGAGCCAGGAGTAATCTCTGAGCACTGGAACAAACATTATTAAATAGTATATATGACTACATTTTTTTTTCTGGATGGGGGAGGCATACCTGATGATGTTCAAGGATTCCTCCTTGCTCTGTGCTCAGGGATCACTTTTGGTGGGGCAAAGAGGATCAGATGCAGTGTGCCAGAAAGAACCTGGATTAGTTTCCTTCAAGGTGCACTGTGTGTATTATCACTCCCCCAACAGTGCATTTATTTTTTTTTTGGGGGGGGCCACACCCAGCGGTGCTCAGGGGTTACTCCTGGTTATCTGCTCAGAAATAGCTCCTGGCAGGCACGGGGGGATCATATGGGACACCGGGATTCGAACCAACCACCTTTGGTCCTGAATAGGCTGCTTGCAAGGCAAACACCGCTGTGCTATCTCTCCGGGCCCAACAGTACATTTCTTGATAGAACAAATGTTGAAGAAGAACAAATGTTGGATATTTATTAAGACTGACTGAATGTACAACATATTTGAGCTTAAATGTGAATATATATTTAAAACAAGTAAAAACGAATCGGTAATATTTTGAGGCATTTATTTGAGAACTCACTACTCAGATATTCTTGTCAATTGTTTTCCAGGAAGGGGAAGATGCAGTTCAGTTTGCCAATAGAGTTAAGTCAGCAATTGCTGTACAAGGCGGATTGACGGAACTTCCATGGTAGGACATTTTTCAAAAGTATAAACTCTTTTCTTTTTCTTTGCCTTTTCTGTTTTCTTTTTTTTTTTTTTTTTGTTTGTTTGTTTTTGGGCCACACCCGGCGGTGCTCAGGGTTACTCCTGGCTGTCTGCTCAGAAATAGCTCCTGGCAGGCACGGGGGACCATATGGGACACCGGGATTCGAACCAACCACCTTTGGTCCTGGATCGGCTGCTTGCAAGGCAAACACCTCTGTGCTATCTCTCCGGGCCCTTTCTTTTCATTTGTCACATTAGTAGTACTCCTGGATCTTATTCCTGGATATTCACTCAGGGATCACTCTGACCCGGGTTCGACCCCAGCTGACCCAAGTTCAATCCCCAGAATACTATATGTTCTTCAAATTTGCCAGGAGTGATTCCTGAGCTCAGAGCCAAGAATAACCCCTGTGCATCACCAGGTGTAGGCCCAAAATAAAACAAAAACAAACAAATGATGACTTTTAGTTTCCTGACTGCCTCCTTAAAAGAGAAGACAGTAACCCCACTGCCTTTCTAGGTGTTCTTTAGAATTTACCAAGATGGTGTGGATTAGCATGTTAAAAAGTGTTTTCCTGGGGCTGGAGTGATGGCACAATGGTAGGACAATCGCTTTCCATACAGCCGACCCAGATTGGACCCAGGTTCAATTCCAGCATCCCATATGGTCCCCTGAGCCTACAGGAGTGATTTCTGAGCACAGAACCAGGAGTAACCTTTGGGTGCCGCTGGGTGTGGCCCCTCCCCAAACAAAACAGAACAAAATAACCAACAAAAAAAGTGTTTTCCTAGTTAAAGGGGAGCTTAAACTGGCTTTTATACATGGCTAATGGCCTCCATATGAACTAAGATCTGCTGATTTGTCAGAAGAGAATTGAGTAAAACAAAAACCCTGTAATTTCTTCAGTCTTCAGGGTCACCAAGTAGATGCCATTGAGTTATGGCCTTCTTTTACCTGCTTTCCTTTCTGTGCTACCCCCCAGTTCCCACCTCATACCCTGCCATCTTCTCTCAGTTGACCCTGAGTCTCCTGTTGTGGTCCCTGATTTATATGATTTTTCACCTGTGCCCTGCTTTGGAATATCCTGGGGTCTTGCAGGAGATCAGATGGCCCTTGAGAAATGATGCTTTCAAGTGCAGGCCTGAGCTGCAGGACTGATAAGAAATCTCTTTAGAGGGGCCGGGCGGTGGCGCTAGAGGTAAGGTGCCTGCCTTGCCTGTGCTAGCCTTGGACGGACCGCGGTTCGACCCCCCGGCGTCCCATATGGTCCCCCAAGCCAGGAGCGACTTCTGAGCGCATAGCCAGGAGTAACCCCTGAGCGTTACTGGGTGTGGCCCAAAAACAAACAAAACAATACAAACAAACAAACAAAAAAAATCTCTTTAGAATAGAAATCTCAAGGGTGAACGTTGCTGACTTCACATTTTGAAGTTTTTCTCTGGACCCCAGGAAAGGTGGGGTATCTGTCTTCTCATCTTTTTCTTTCTTAGATTGTACTATTTAGAATTTAGCTCCTTTGGATAAAGAGACCAGGGACCAGAGATGCAGCATCAAGGTACTTGCATCTCTTGTAGTAGCCATTGGTCCAATCCCTGACACTGCATGTCCTCTGAGCAATACCAGGAGTAATTCCTGATCACAAAGTTAGAGCAGCCCCTGAGTACAGCTGGGTCTAGTCTACCCACTTGCGCCTCACCTAATGCAAAAAAAAAAAAAAAGATGAAGATAATGAATTTTATGGCAACTGATAGCCTTGTTTCATGAAAATCACTACCATATCACTGGCCATTGGAAAATATGTGCACTGTAGTGTGTATTTAAGACTTCATGGTGGGGGCCGGCGAGGTGGCGCTAGAGGCAAGGTGTCTGCCTTGCAAGCGCTAGCCAAGGATCAGGACCACGGTTCAATCCCCCCGGGGGTCCCATATGGTCCCCCCCAAGCCAGGGGCAATTTCTGAGCGCTTAGCCAGGAGTAACCCCTGAGCATCAAACGGGTGTGGCCCGAAAAAAACAAAAAAACAAAATAAGACTTTATGGTGGACTATGCCTTGGATTTGACTTTAGAAACTGGAATTCTGGAGGCCAGTAGGTGGGTATTGTAGGTCAAATTCTGTCTTGAGTTTGCCAGCTAACCTATGATTTGCTTAACAGTGTCACTTGGTAAACATTTGTGCTTAGCTGGGTTAAAATTAAACAGATGCAACACAAAGTAAGGAAGTTCTCCATCTGTACTCTCCTAGGGGAGAAAGCTAATGTTTCAGATTAGGAGAGCAATAGTAGCCTCTGGGAATTTAGTCTCCTCCCAACTCTCCTATTGCTATTCCTTTGTATTGTCCAAAGAAGGAAAGACATGCAGCCTTCTCAGAACCCTGGCAGGCCTCCTTTCATTGCCCTGGAGGGAGTTCAGAGATTCATCTGCCCGCAGTACAGCAGTGCTACTTAATATTGGCATGACTAGGGGGTTTGTGTAACATAAAGTTCCATTGTTTTATTCTGAGTTAGTTTGGCCATATGGAAGGTTATAAGTACCTGTAGATACAGTACTTTGAATGGAAACATAGCTTATTGGGGATATATTTGAATAACATTGAACAAGCTCAAATGTCTTAAAGAATTTACCCATACATAGTAACCTTATCATTTTCTAGGGCTAGTTAAATTTTTGCCTCTTATTTTCTATTAAGATTTAGGTGAATTTGATAAAAACAAAAACAAAATCACAAGGGTATTTTGCCTTCTTGGAAGAAACAGATAAATCAGATTTTATAAAAAATTTTGTTAGGGGCTGGAGAGATAGCACGGTGGTAAGGCATTTGCCTTGCATGCAGCTGATTCAGTACAGAAGGTGGTTCAAATCCCAGCATCAGATATGGTACCCCTTGCCTGCCAGTAGTGACTTCTAGCACAGAGCCAGGAGTAACCCCTGAGCACTGCCTGGTGTGACCCAAAAACCAAAGGAAAAATAATTGTTTTTGAACTATACTTGGCTGTGTTCAGGGTTTACCCTGACTTAGTACTCAGAGATTACTCCTAAGAAGGCTTTAAGGACTCTAAATTGGCTGCTGGTGTTAGAAATCAAGTTGACCAAGTGCAAAGCAAGTGCCCTATCTGCTATACTATCTCCTAGCTCTCTCTCTTTCTATTTTTATTTTATTTTACTTTATTTTTATTTTGGTTTTTGGGCCACACCCAGCTGTGTTCAGGGGTTACTCCTGACTCTGTACTCAGAAATCGCTCCTGACTGACTCAGAGGATGATATGGAATGCCAGAAATTGAGTCCGGGTCTGTCCCAGGTTGGCTGCATGCAAGGCAAATGCCCTACTGCTGTATTTTTATTATATTTTTAATCATCTGATTAAACTGCTTTGTACTATTATATATATATATTATCTCCAACATTTTGCAACAACAAATAATACTATATAATCTTAAAAATTTAATCACCTTGAAATTACAAAGTTATTTATGTTTGGTTTTCAGGCATATGATGTCTATTTTGGGGGGGGGGTTGGGCCACACCCGGCGGTGCTCAGGATTTACTCCTGGCTGTTTGCTCAGAAATAGCTCCTGGCAGGCACGGGGGACCATATGGGACACCGGGATTTGAACCAACCACCTTAGGTCCTGGATCGGCTGCTTGCAAGGCAAACACCGCTGTGCTATCTCTCCGGGCCCCATATGATGTCTATTAATGCCTACCTCTCTTCACTAACTCCACTGCATTTGTCTCCCACCACCAGTCTTCCCTTATGAGGGCACTTTCTTTGTTTTCAGTTTTGCACTGTGGCTTTCAGTACGGTTGCTGATAAGATTAATAAATAATGCTCCCCACCTTTCTACATCTCCTTTTCCTAGTTGAGCACTTCCTTTCACAATAATTGTTGCTTCTTTCTTATCCTCTGTCCCCAGCCTCCTGAATACCAGTTCTCATGTCTTTTGTTTCTACTATCTTTGGGCATTCATTACTACATCATTTTGTTTCCTTATGTCCTACATATGTGAGAGATCATTTTGTGTTGATCTCTCTCCTTCTGACTAACTTCCTTCAGCATGATACTCTCCCAAGTTCCTCCATGTCGCAACCAGGTTGCATGGCTTTATCTTTCCTTATGGCCAAGTAATAGTCCATTGTGTATATGTACCCATAGTTTCTTTCTTCCTTCCTTCTTTCTTCCTTCCTTCCTTCCTTCCTTCCTTCCTTCCTTCCTTCCTTCCTTCCTTCTTTCTTTCTTTCTTTCTTTCTTTCTTTCTTTCTTTCTTTCTTTCTTTCTCTTTCTTTCTCTCTTTCTCTCTCTTTCTTTCTTTCTTTCTCTCTTTCTCTCTCTCTCTCTTTCTTTCTTTCTCTTTCTCTCTTTCTTCTTTCTCTCTTTCTCTCTCTCTCTCTTTCTCTCTCCCTTCCTTCCTTCCTTCCTTCCTTCCTTCCTTCCTTCCTTCCTTCCTTCCTTCCTTCCTTCCTTCCTTCCTTTCTTTCATTTTTGGCCATCTGGTGATGCTCAGGGGTTACTTACTCCTGGCTATGCGCTCAGAAATCGCTCCTGGGTTGGGGGACCATATGGGACGCAGGGGGATTGAACTGCGGTCAGGCCTTGGCTGGCGTGTGCAAGGCAGATGCCTTACTGCTTGCACCACAGGTCCGGCCTCTGTACCATAGTTTCTTTATCAAGTCATCTTTTCTTGAGTATGTGAGTTGTTTCTGAAAGGTCCGGAAGTCCTAATTTAGTTACCCGGCGCAGAGAAATGAAGAGGCTTATGAGTTCCAGCAGATGCTTTGAAAAAGTGCTTTAATACTGACCAGTCAAATGGCCAGGGTCAAAGTTCCCCCAGAATAGAAAGGGGATCAAAGACCTCGTGGGTTCCTCGTCACCCCCTTATATAGGATGGGAAGTGGGAGGGGAAGAAGAGTCCTTGAGGGCTGGACTTCCGCTACGATAACACCAATGATTCGTGAGGTAGGGGTAGAGGTGGGGCCGAGGCAGTGACGACTTCCTTAAGGGTGGGGCCAAAGCAGTGACAACTTCCCTAAAGGGCGGGGCACCCACCAAGGTTGGTGGGGGGGGGGCTGATTTCCCTTTTCATTTCCATACTGTGGATAGTGCATGCAAAGAACATATGAGTGCAAATGTCTTTTCTCTGTTTTGTATTTGAGCCCTTGGGGTACATTCCAGAAGTAGAGTTGTTGGGTCAAAAGGAAGCTCAATTCCTAGATATTTGTGAATGCCACATTGTTTTTCGAAAAGGCTGGAATAATTGACATTCCCACCACAGTAAATGGGAGTCCCTTTTCCCCTGCATCACCACCAGCATTGATTATTCTTTTTTTTTTGTTTGTTTTTGTTTTTGGGCCACACCCGTGACGCTCAGGGGTTACTCCTGGCTATGCGCTCAGAAGTCGCTCCTGGCTTGGGGGACCATATGGGACACTGGGGGATCGAACCGCGGTCCATCCAAGGCTAGCACAGGCAAGGCAGGCACCTTACCTCTAGCGCCACCGCCCGGCCCCCAGCATTGATTATTCTTGTTCTTTGTAATATACCAGTCTCTGTGGTGTGAGATGATGTATCATTATTTTTGATTTGCATCTCCCTAATAGGTTGTGATGCAGAGATTTTCATATGCATTTTTTCCATTTATATTTCTTCTTTTAGGAAGTTTTTATTAATATATTCTCCCCACTTTTGACTTGGGTTGGGTTTATTCTTTTTTTTTTATGGGTTGGGTATTTTTTCTTTTGAGTTTTGGAGTGGTGTTCAGGACTTACTCCTGGCTCTGTGCTCAGTGATCACTCTTAATGGGCTCAGAGGATCATATGGAATGCCAGGGATTGGACTCAGGATAGCTGCATGCAAGGAAGGTGCCCTACTAGCTGTACTATTGTTTGTTTTTCTTTTTTCTTTTTTTTTGTTTTTGGGCCACACCCGTTTGATGCTCAGGGATTACTCCTGGCTATACGCTCAGAGGTCACTCCTGGCTTGGGGGGACCATATGGGATGCCGGGGGATCGAACCGCAGTCCGTCCTACGCTAGCGCTTGCAAGGCAGACACCTTACCTCTAGCGCCACCTTCCCGGTCCCTGTTTTTCTTTTTTCTTATAAAGTTCTTCCAGTACCTTAAATATTTTTTCTTGACATGTGGGCTTTGTTATCCTGGTTATTGTTTCTTTGAGGTACAGAGGTTTCTTAATTTGATGCAGTCCCATTTGTTTTTCTTTGCTTTCATTTGCTTAGTCTGTAGTGTTTCATCCTTGAAGATGGCTTTAGCTTCAATGACCTGGAAAGTTCTACCTATATTTTTCTCTATTTACCTTATGGATTCAGGTCTGATATCAAGGCCTTTAATACATTTGATTTGACTTTTGTGCATGGCTTTAGAAAAAGATCTGAGTGCATTGTTTTGCATGTAGCTGACCAGTTTTTCAGCATCACTTGTTGAGGATGCTTTCCATGCTATATTTCATATATTTTTGCTCTTTTATCAAAGATTAATTGTTCATATACCTGAGGATCTGTCTTTGTATATTCCACTCTATTCCATTGATCTGAGGGTCTGTCTTTACTCTAGTGCTATGTTGTTTTAGTGATTATTGCTTTGCAGTATAGTTTGAAGTTGAAGAAAGTGATGCCTCCCATATTCTTTTTCCCAAGGATTTCTTTAGCTACTTAGTTGTGGGGTGGGGGTTATTGTTCGATGTAAACCTCATGAGTGTTTACTCTATTTTTTTGAAAAATATCATGATTATTCTTGATATTTACAGATATATATTGAAATATATATCATGGATATCCTTAGAGAGACTGCCTCGAATTTGTACAATACTCTGGGTTAGTTTTGCCATTTTGATGACATTAATCCATGAACAGGGACATGCTTCTATTTTGTGGTGTGTGTGTGTGTGTGTGTGTGTGTGTGTGTGTGTGTGTGTCCTCTCCTATTTCTTGTAAGTAGTGTTTTGTAATTTTCTTTATTTAGTTTTTTTAAAATCTCTTTAGTTAAACTGATTCTAAAGTACTGATTTTCTTTTTCTTTTTTTGGTTTTTGGGCCACACCCGGTGACGCTCAGGGGTTACTCCTGGCTATGCGCTCAGAAGTCGCTCCTGGCTTGGGGGACCATATGGGACGCCGGGGGATGGAATCGCGATCCGTCCTGTCCTAGGCTAGCGTAGGCAAGGCAGGCACCTTACCTCTAGCACCACTGCCCGGCGCCCCCCCCCTTTTTTTTAAGTACTTGATTTTCTTTCTTCTTTTTTGGGGTGGGAGTTTGGGGCCATACTGAGCAATTCTCAGGAGTTACTCCTGGATCAGCACTCAGGAATTTCTCCTGGAAGTGCTTGGGTGATCATATGGAATACCAGGGATCAAACCCAAGTCAGCCACATGAAAGGCAAGTGCCTTACCTACTCTACTATCTTCTGGCCCCCAAGATACTTGATTTTCTGAAGCCTAATTATAAATAGGATTAAAAAAAATCTCTTCTTGTTCATTATTTTTTAATAGGAAGGTCACAGACTTTTGTGCTTTACTTTTGTAACCTGACACTTGACTATATATAGGGACTTTTGTGTAGAGTCTTAAGGATTTTGTAAATATAATATCATGTCATTTGCAAACAGTGTCTTTTAAATATAGTATTCAATGTTAGTTATGGCAGACCTGAATAAATAAAGCTGAGTAAAGATTTTTTAAATAAAACATTGTATTATTTATACTTATATCAATTGACATAGCATAGATTTATGTGGCTGTAAGATTGACTACTCAGTTTGTGTAACTTTCAGAAGCATTGGACCTTGTCCAGTAATAGCTCCCTCTCACCCCACCACATAGGCCTCATTCCATGTCCTTCTACCAACCTCTCAGCCCATGTTCACCACCTGTCTTTCCCCTCTGGTTGCCACCATTCTGCTCTCAATATTTCTTTGGGTTTTTGATAGTTTTTTTTTTTTTTTTTTGAGTCATACCCTGTGGTGTTCAGGATTTACTTCTGGCTTTGTGCTCAGTATCGCTACTGGCAGGGTCAGGAAACCATAAGGTATACCAGGGTTCAAATCTGGATCAGCATGTGCATGGCAAATGCCCTATTCACTGTACTATTGCTCTGACCCTGATTTTGTTTTCGTTCTGTGAGTCTGCTTTCTTTCTTTCATTTTTTATATTTTTTTTAATTTTAATTTTATTTTGGTTTTTGGGTCACACCCAGCAGCACTCAAGGGTTACTCCTGGCTTTATGCTCAGAAATTACTCTGGGCAGGCTTGGGGGACCATATGGGATGCTGAGATTTGAACCACCAACTTTCTGCATGCAAGGCAAATATCTTACCTCTATGCTATCTCTCTGGCCCCTCTTTTTATATATATATATTTTATCATTTTTATCATGATTAATGCGAATTATAAGTCTTTCACAGTTATATTTAAGGTACAGAGTGGGGCCCGGGGAGATAGCACAGCGGTGTTTGCCTTGCAAGCAGTAGCTGATCCAGGACCTAAGGTGGTTGGTTCGAATCCCAATGTCCCATATGGTCCCCTGTGCCTGCCAGGAGCTATTTCTGAGCAAACAGCCAGGAGTAACCCCTGAGCATCACCGGGTGTGGCCCAAAAACCAAAAAAAAAAAAAAGGTACAGAGTGACAGTGATTTAGGGCTTTTCCCACCACCATTGTTGATCTCCCTCTGCCCCCGTTCCCAGCATGCTTTCCATACCTCTACCCTTTGTCCCCTGGACTGCTAGAGTAACAGGTCCCTTTTGTGGATAGCTTGTTGTAGATGGGGTCTCTTGATTCTGTTGTTGTTAACTTTGAGGTGGGTATTTGGATCTGATAATTTTTTCATTTTCATTCAATGTGAGACTGCTTGCCTGCTTTCTTTCTGATACAGTTCTCTAAGCATTCCCCTGAGGATATGATTTTACTTATTTATTACTAATGACATCTTATCCTATGAAAGCAATTAACTTATTGTAACCAAAAAAGAGAAAACTTGATTCTCTCTTCAAGTCACAGGGCACAGGAAATCAGTGGTTCTTTTTCCTATTAAATCAGTGTCCTTTGGTACTGTGCTGACCAATCTGATAAGTGCTGTGGCACCTCGCAGCTTTTATTAATAAGTAACCTCTTTACATCAGGACGGGCGTATCTTTTATTAATGTTCCTTTCTCTTTCCAGGGATGGAGGTTTAAAGAGAGCAAAGGTGAAGGACACGTTTAAGGAAGAGCAGCAGAAGAATTACAGCAAGATGATTGTGGGCAAAGGGTCTCTCAACTCAGTGTCGGACTAATCACCATCCTCTGCACACACACCCCTGGGGCTCCCAACAGTTTCCTCTTATCCTGGAACTGGAACATGCTGCTTTTTTTTTTTTCTTCTGGTGTGTTTGTTTGATGGGGTAGAGGCCTTGTTTGGTTTCACTTTTTTATTTAATTTTAAATAGTTAATCTTGTCTCCAGGATGATTACTCTACCTCTATGGTGAGGTGGACCCACTGGTACCTTTTCAGCTTTTGTTATTACTATTACACTAGCCCCATGAATTAGTAGGTAGTTTACTGAGTTTAAACAGATAATCTGCCTTTTGGAAAATGATTGTATTATTGTTAATGCAATGAAATATTTGCACAACAAAAGGTACTTCTCAAACATGTCTGTAGCCCGTTGTATTAGAAACTTAGTGACCTGGTAATTCTGAAAAAGCAACTGTGACATCAGCCTATCTTCTCATGATTACTTTTTTCTGTTTCTTTTTTTCTGCACTGCCTTCAATCCCTTCAACAGTGTGATGACTTGTAGTTCAAGGTTGCCATCATGGTTCCGTTTGTGCAGGGAGAAGACAAACAGAGGGCCAGAGAGTGAGTGCTTAGAAGGAAGCCCTGCTTTATGACCTGAAAGTTGAAAGGAAGCATTAGTATTAGTATTAGTCAGGGAAACCACATTTGGTAAGAGTAACCAAAGAAAAGTGTGTCTATTTTGTATTTATATATATGTATGTGTGTATACACATACATATATATGCATATATATGCCTACATATATGTAGGTAGCATGTGAATAAACACATTTCAGCCAGATAAAGCCTTTAATTTTCCTTTTTTTTAATGCTAAAGATCTCTACTGTCTCTCACCTACTGAATTGTTTGCAATTGTAACTACATTTTTTAACAGGAAAAGTCTTTTTTTACCACAGCAACAACAAATCATATTGATTATCTTGGGGGAGGCGTGACCAGATACACACCCTCCATCCCTTCTGGTTGATTTTGTTATGTTTCTGTTTCATAAACCAAAATAAGTGGCAAAATGGCCCCTTGGAAACTGAGCCTTAAATTTTTTTAAAGGAGAACAATGTTTTGCAACTCATGCAGCAATAGAAACGTCTGATAGCAATATGATGGCCATCATAAACTCTGAGAGTATTATATCTCCTGGTCTTCGTGTACAGAATGTGAAACTGTTTTACAGTGACTAAATAAAATCTATATTTCTAAATGCGCTTTGCTTGTTTGTCTCCTCACCTCTACCCCTTTCCGTTTTGAAGTTGAATTCTTTGTTCTGATGGACAAGCAAGGGTTGTTTACATTTGTTTTTGTTTTACTGCAGCAACATGCTTAGAGTCTATTCGACTGGAATATCTGGGAAATGAGAGCAGCCAGGAGTGGGTTTGATTTATTTTACCTTTTCATTTTTGCAACCTAGTTGTTCGACTTTGACCTGTGGCCTCCGCCTTGAGCAAAGTCACTGACCAGAGCTATTTTGCCAGTGAACTTTGGGTAATTACCTCTTCATTGATAAAGGTAGGCCAGGCCTTTATCAGCATACAGTCTTATCAATCTGGACAGGTCTGATCCCAAAGGAAAATTTTCACATAGCCCCTGCATGCTCACTATCCTGATTCTGACATTGTGCTTTCTTTCTCTTAGTTCTTGCTTTAAAATTTGTCTCCCCATCTCTTCCAAAATCACTTCTGTGGTGGGTAATTTTGTTGTTGTTTGGGGGGATGCTACACTGATGGTATTGGGGTTTATTTCCTGCTCTGTGCTGACCTCATGGGAGGTGTTTAGGAAACCAACTCTTAAGGTTATGTGTATGATCTTAACCAAAATTCAGTAAATCAAAGGTGATTTATTTTTTTCTCCTATCCTTTCTTACCCATCTCCCCCCGGTAACAGGAGGTACCGTTAAAGGGTAGGGGAGAAAGCAGAGTTTTTGGAGATATAGAGCTGGGCCTGCTGATATAGTGGTCAGGTATGGAGACTGCCAGGCCTTAGCAGGAAGGGAGCAGACTTCACCTCCCATTCCAAAAGGCACCAGAGATGTCCCATCTGCTTTCTTAATTTCATGTCTAGAAAAGAGCCCAAGATAGCCTGAGAGCAGGAAATGTGCTCTGCCTTGATCCACTAAATTGTTTGAGATGCTTCTGCTTCTGAGAAATTGCTAGGTAGTGGAATGTCTGGAAGAGAAGAACTGAAGCAGTCATGTCATTAAATGGAATAGGAGACAGATTTCTTTATGAAGTGAGTGAACTAAATATTCTCTTGAGAAACTCTGAAAATTATATTGATTTTATTTTTTTGGTGGGGTGGGGAGGACACTTCTGGCAATGCACAGATTTATTTTTGGCTCTGCAATCAGGAATCATTCCTGGAAGGGCTCAGGGTCATATGGGGTGCTGAGAATCGAACCTAGGTTAGATACATAAAAGGCTAGCACCCTACACATATTTCTTGACCCTATATCGACTTAAGGTACATCTTTGTTGATGATAAAAACCAATTAGAAGGAGCCAGAGCAATGGTACAAGAGGTAGTGCTGTATTATTTTGCTTTGCAAAATAAAATCAGGATCAGGTTAGAATTACTATATTTTCAACTTACTTTCTCCTTATTTTGCTTTTTTGGGTTACACCTGGTGGTGCTCAAAGCTAACTCTAGGCTTTATGCTCAGAGATCTTTCCAGGGGGGGCATATACAGAGCCATGATTAAACTAGTTTCAGCCATATGCAAGGCAATTGCCTTTCCCACTGGTATAGGAAATGCCCAAGTCAGCTTTAGAAAGCATTGTTCAAAAACTTATCATCTTGTCACTAGCTCACCCCTGGCAATGCTTAGGGACTACTCTTAGTTCAGCGCTCAGTGATCACCCTAATGGTGCCCAGGCCTTGGAAATCAAATCAGAGTCTCCTGTATGCAAAGCATATGCTCAGACAATACAGTCACCTGCCTGGCCCTAAGCTTTTAAACTTCCAAAATGGAGAGATTGGTTTAGACGGTATTTGTCCTGGGACTCCAGACTGCGCAAGTCAGGAATCTCTCCTGTAGGACCACCTTCCAGTGGAGAAAACTTCTGCTACCCAATAGCAGGAGTTATAAAGCTCCCTTCTCTAGCCTTTCTTTTGTCCCAGGCACTAAGTGCTTTGGGCCTATGGAGGAGTCATTAGGACCAGCAGTAGGTAGGGGAGACATTTAAATACACTGTAGAGGCTGAGTAAGTACTTCCTGATCAAGGTAGGGAAAGAGGAGGTGAGTGATTTCTTATTCACTCTTCTCTCCCTGTCCCTCACTTTGCAAGAACAGAAGCAACAAATCAAAGTCAAACCCATAGAGGAGGGGGTGGTGCGGAGTCATAGTTCTGGTTGTGCTTGGAGCTTTTTTTTTTTTTACTCCCCAAGTCTTTCTCACCACTCGCCATTGTCATTTCTCTGCTGGGCTATTGAGAGAATCTTCTGACTCATCCCTCTTTGTCTCTGACTTTTCAATAGTAGGAAAGTAAGTGTGATCTTTATTTTTTTTTAATTTATTTTACTTTATTTTTAATTCTGAGCCACACCCAGCAGCACTAAGGGCTTACTCCTGTCCCTGCACTAAGGTATCACTTTGGTGGTGCTCAGGGAACTATATGAGATGCTGATGATTGAACACAGGTTGGTTTGTGCAAGGCTAACACCCTACCTGATATACTATCTCTCCAGTACCCATAA
The DNA here is from genome assembly GCF_024139225.1 of Suncus etruscus. NCBI lineage: Eukaryota > Metazoa > Chordata > Mammalia > Eulipotyphla > Soricidae > Suncus > Suncus etruscus. The sequence continues at coordinate 72,826,387 of NC_064863.1, forward strand.
CTTTTTTATTTGTTTATTTGTTTTTGTTTAGTTCTGTGCCCATACCTAGCACTTTACTCCTGGCTTTAAGCTCAGAGATCATTCTTTGTTGACTTGGGAGAATCATACAGATGTTGTGGCTCAAACTTGGGTTGGTCACAAATACCCTTCGTCTTTTAACACCAAGTTTGATCATTTAAAACCCTAAATTAAATGTTGTTACATCCACCAAGAAGATTTTCCTCCAATCCCACTGAACCTTGATTCCACTGAGCGTAACAGCATGACATTCAGAATCCTCAATCCTGAGGGGATTGACAGTCAGTCCTCGGCCTCTCTCTTGTCTGATTGCCATCATTTTGCTGCCAACTCTTCTTCCCCTGGGACACTGCATTTTTCACTCTTTTAAGTAAAACTTTTCTGGGCAGGAGAAGTAGGACAGGAGCTAAGGTGCTTGTCTTGGACACAACAGACCTAAATTTAATCCCTGGCACTGTATATGATCCTCCAAACACTGCCAAGAGTGAGTCCAGAGCTGAGAGTAATCCCTGGGATTACCAGACATGACTCAGACTTCCAACCTCCAAAAAAAAAAAAATAAATAAATCTCAAAATTTCCTGACTAAGGGGTCCTGGTGTTTGCTGTTTTGATTAGTATCATCTCCTGAATATTTTCAAGGCACAAGCCCCACTTTACTGTATTGCTTGAATTAACCCATATCCCAGGCATGCCAGTCCTGAGCCATCATCCCAGTCCTCCCATTACCCTTGTGTCTATTCACAAGAGGTTTTCCTTGGCATCTCCCTTAGAATAGCAACTGCCACTCTCTGTCCTCTCTTAAAAATAACTATCCGTTCACTGGTTCTGGGCTTGGAGGTTGGTACTGAGTATCAAACTTGGAGCAACATACTTTCCAGGCATGTGCTCTTTAGCCTAATCCCTCTGCCTCATTCCTCGATGGTTTGTTTGTTTGTTTATTTGTTGGGGACACACACAGAAATTCTCAGGAATTACTTCTGTCTCTGCACCCAGGAATCACTCCTGATGGTACTTGGGAGACCAGACCCAGGTGGTCACAAGCAAGGCAAATGCCGTATCACTCCAGCCCATGAATGTATTTTCATTGCACTAATTTCCAAATATTCTCTTTAATGCACCGCTCACCACACTTTTAGTTTGATTAATATTGCCAAATGAATGAGTACATTTGTGCTCATTTCTCAATCCTTACCTAACTTGTATAAATGAACATTTTGAAAATTAGAGACCAACAATTTGGGGGAAGGTATGTTCCTTAATTTGGATGTGTCTGGTGTTTTCTCATGATTAGATCCAAGTTCTTCTTCTTTAGGAGAATAACAGAAAGTAACAGAGATAGGGAGACAGAGAGACAGAGACAGAGACAGAGAAATCCTCCTCATCACTAATAGTGGCAATGTGAACTAATTCAATATTTTTGTGTTTGTTTATTTTTGGGCCACACCAGTGTTCATTTTGGCTCTGCACTCAGGAACCACTCCTGGTAGTGCTTGAGAGACCTTATGGAATGTGGGGGATTGAACCAGGGTCAGCCATGTGCAAGGTAAGCACCTTACCTATTCTTTTTTTTTGGTTTTTGGGCCACACCCAGTGATGCCCAAGGGTTACTCCTGGCTATGTGCTCAGAAATCGCTCCTGGCTTGAGGGACCTTATGGGACGCTGGGAGATCCACATCTGTCTAGGCTAGCATGGGCAAGGCAGTTGCCTTACTACTTGTGGCGCCACTGCTCTGGCCCCCTTACCTACTTTTTTGGAAAACAATATGGTACCTGAATGTAAGGGGTTGGGGAAGAGAGGGCTCTTTAAGAAGCAGTTCATTTCTGCTTAAATCTGTGTTAGTCACAGTTAGTATTCATTTCTCATTAAATACTAGGAAGGTGAATCTTAGACTTTATAAAAGAGAAGTACGTTGGCTAGTTCTTTGAAACTGTTTTCTCTCCATCCTGTCTTCTATTTATAGACTTTCTCCTTCCTTTAGTATTGCCCTATTCTTGAATGCTCAAGGCTAGTTCAAGTCAGCTTCTATTTTTAACATTCCATGAGGTAGTTTTGGATCAGAATCATGGGCCTTGGCTGTACAAGTCACTCAGCTAATAGACATGGTAATCACTGAAGTAATGTCTGCATCAAATTTTTTTTAAGTGTAGCATTTCCCAGTGGATATGTGAATTCTTTTTTTTTTCTTTTTTTTTTCTTTTTTTGGTTTTTGAACCACACCCGGCAGTGCTCAGGGGTTACTCCTGGCTGTCTGCTCAGAAATAGCTCCTGGCAGGCACGGGGGACCATATGGGACACTGGGATTAGAACCAACCACCTTTGGTCCTAGATCGGCTGCTTGCAAGGCAAACGCTGCTGTGCTATCTCTCCGGGCCCGGATATGCGAATTCTTAAGAGATTTCTTTTGGACCAAGGCACAGGATTTCCCAGTTCTGCTTTTACTTCTTCTTAAAGTAATCTCATCAAATAACTGCTTATGTCACTAGAAAAAAATTCAATCTCATGACACTAACCAAATTTCAAATTTCAACTTTTGTTTTTGGTTTTTGAGCCACACCCGGTCATACTCAGGGGTTACTCCTTGCTAAGCGCTCAGAAATTGCTCCTGGCACGGGAACCATATGGGACGCCAGGATCGAACCCAGGTCTGTCCTGGGTCAGCCGCGTACAAGGTAAATGCCCTACTGCTGTGCTATTGCTCTGGCCCCTTAACATCTTTTTTGTTGGGGGGGGGTGTTTCACATCTGGCAGCGTTCATAGTTTACTCCTGGCTCTGCACTCAGAAATAGCACCTGATAGGTTCTGGGGACCATATGGGATGCCGTGATTCTAACCACCATCTGTCCTAGATCGGCTGTATGCCAGGCAAACGCCCTACCACTCTGCTCTATCTCCAGCCCCACAACATCTTTCTTTTTAAAAAAAAAAAAAAAACCATTGACCATACTCAAGAACTATTCGTGTGCCTCAGGGGACCATATGTAGTGCTGGGGATCAAATCTGGGTTGATTGTGTACAAGGAAAGCACCCTACCTCTTGTATTATCTGTCCAGCTCTCAATTTCAGCTTTTACTAAAAAGGTAGATAATGCCACATTAGCATTTTTAAAAAGAACAATAAATGGAAAATTACTACTTGACTCTAGGATTTATACTTCTTTACATTCTTTTTTTTTTTTTTTTTTTGGTTTTTGGACCACACCCATTTGACGCTCAGGGGTTACTCCTGGCTATGCGCTCAGAAATTGCCCCTGGCTTGGGGGGACCATATGGGACGCCGGGGGATCGAACTGCGGTCTGTCCTATGCTAGCGCTTGCAAGGTAGACACCTTACCTCTAGCGCCACCTTCCCGGCCCCTTCTTTACATTCTTTTTTTTTTTTTTTTTTTTTTTTGGGCCACACCCGGTGACGCTCAGGGGTTACTCCTGGCTATGTGCTCAGAAGTCGCTCCTGGCTTGGGGGACCATATGGGATGCCGGGGGATCGAACCGCGGTCCTGTCCAAGGCTAGCGCAGGTAAGGCAGGCACCTTACCTCTTGCGCCACCGCCCGGCCCTTCTTTACATTCTTAAGAAATCCCAATTAAGGGGCCAGAGACATATCATGGAGGTAAGGCATTTGCTTTGCATGCAGAAGGACAGTGGTTCGAATCTCGGCATCCCATATGGTCCCCCGAGCCTGCCAGGAGCGATTTCTGAGTGTAGAGCCAGGAGTAACCCCTGAGTGTTGCTGCGTGGGATTCAAAAACCAAAAAAAAAAAGAAATCCTGGTTAAGATTTTGTTTTCCTATAATATATTTATATTTATGGATGAAATGAACAGAATGAACCTTTTGGTGACACTTCAAAATACTTTGTCAAAATACATCAGGTTGTCTATAGCCCAAATTTTTGAACAAATAGTTGAGGGACATTTATTCATTTACTCATGGGTCTCTGAAAGAGTACATTTCCTGAGAGCCTTTAGAGTTAGCAGGAACACATGCTTATTTTTTTTAGTGTTTGATGCCTCTTCCATCTTGGTCAACCTCAGGTCTTCTGTTATGGTGGGAGAGGCTAAGGTTGCCTGAGCATATTTCTCTTTTCTTGGTCCAGAGGTCCCCAAGCTTTTGATTCAATTAGGAGGCCTGAGTGAGGCTTTGAGTTCTAGATTTCGGCTAAGGATTTTCCTTAGGATGAGGCATGAGAGGAGGTAGAGATACAAAAAGTCCCTTTGTTGGTGAATATGTAAAGATGGTAGGTGTTGTGAGACTGGAGAGATAGTACAGTGAGCAGGGTGCATGCTTCGTATGCATCCAAACTGGGTTTGATTCCCAGATGGTCTCCCTAAGTCCTGCCAGGTGTGAATCCTGAGCACAGAGCCAGAAATAAGCCCTAGCACAGCTGGGCCTGGGCCCCACACCAGAAGTACAACAGATTAATGTTTCAAGACTCCTGTAACTTGGTATACCGGTATATCCTCAATGGAATTCCACTTTGTTGTAGAATATTCTCCTATTAAAAATTGTTAAAAAAATATCCTCACTAAATGCCTACAGATATAAATATGGAGTGAATGTATTGATTTTTAGCTCCCTTTGAAATTTAAACAGATTTGTTCAAAGTCACTCTAAGTGAATGAGGGGGTGGGGTGGGAATGGAACTTTTGATTCCTTGTTCAGTATAATTTTACAGCACCATACTAGGTATTCAGGTGTGTGGGGCAGAAGAGGTTGCAGGAAGACTTGTTTCTTTAAATATGAGCAGATTAGAACAAGAATTCAGTCTGTCTCTGTGGAGTTGAATCCAATACATCGCTCTTCAGAGCTGTGTTTGTGGTTGAGTACATTGAAAGGAAGCTTTGCATGCCTTATCTACATATATTTTAATTAGTTTAAGAGATTGATTATATTTATTTTGAGGTGATTCTTGAAATATTTTCCTTGTGTGTAATAGAAGTTTCTCTTGGCAGTTAATTTAGTTACATATGTTGTCAGTGAAATTTCCCACATGGTTGCATGAAACATTTATCTTCTCCAGATGGTCTATGTAAAACCTAGTTGTTTCTTCAAATAAATTTATAGTTATGACAAATATGTTCTCTCTAGACCTAGATGACAGTCTTTCTTGGGAGAAGAAACGCTTTCCTATAATTAAAAAGTGGGAAACGGCCTCAGCAGTTCTAAAGCTAAAACTTGTTACCTCTTTTTCTTTCTTCTTTTATATTTTATTTTTTTGGTTTTTGGATCACGCCCGGCAGCGCTCAGGGGTTACTCCTGGTTCTACGCACAGAAATCGCTCCTGGCAGGCTCGGGGGACCATATGGGATGCCAGAATTCGAACCACCGACTTTCTGCATGCAACGCCTTACCTCCATGCTATCTCTCCGGCCCCTATTTTTTTTTTTTTTTAATTTGGGCTACATACCAGGAATCAAACTTCCCCCAGGGGGAGGCTCTAATACCACTCTGCCATCAACTTTCACCAAGGTAGATTCATATGACACCATGACTATGAGAAACAGCAACAACTTGATCAAACAGCAGATTGCCCTACCACACCACCTAATGGTGAGATAAATCAGAAGACCTTTCATCCAAGAACCTGTGCAAAACCTAAGATCTCTAATTACAGAAGGTTGACTATGACAACTGCGACTGAGCAGAACTTCTCCTGGGATTATAAAGAAAGACTCTATCCTAGTACTTGGGAAAAAAACCAACGTTCCTAATTACAGAAGACTGACTTTGGCAACTGCAACTGAGCAGAACTTTTCCTGCGACCATAAAGAAAGACCTTGGGGTTTGACAACTAACATGCCTGGAGCCTGTAGTCAGTCTTATGACAGTATGCTTCAAAGGTAGGGACACCCTGTATCTCTTAGGTCAAAGGAATTTCTTTTTTAATTCCCCCAATGTTTACTGTGCTTATGCAAAACACAAAAACAAAACAAACCAAAACCAAAACCAAACAAACTTGCCACATCTGTCTCCCTTTTTTTTTCTTCTTTTAATTTTATTTATATTTATAGCTTATAGATTGGGGTTCCTGCCTTTTTTTTTTTTTTTTTTTTTACAGAACCATAGAACATGAATCATCTTGTTCTGTCTGCCTCATATTTGTTTTCCTACAAATTGAGAAAAGAAAAAAAGTGGATGGGACCCAGAGGTCAAGTGGTCTCAGGAGCATTAAGTGGAAATAAAAAAATGGTCAGACCTAAATATCTAAACCAAAGTCAACAACAATAGAATCAAGAGACCCAAACTATAACAAGTTGTACACTAAAGGGATCTGTTACACTAGCAGTCCAGGGAGCTAATAATGGAAGTATTGGATGTACGCTGGGAGCTATTGTGGAGGGAAGTCAACATTGGTGGTGGGAATGGCCCTAATTCACTGTCACTATGTACCTGAAATCCAACTGCGAAAGACTTGTAATTCACATTTGTCTCAATAAAAATTTAAAAAAGGGGGCTGGAGAAATAGAATGGAGGTAGGGTGTTTGCTTTACATCCAGAAGGACAGTGGTTCAAATCCCGGCATCCCATATGGTTCCCCCGAGCCTGCCAGGAATGATTTCTGAGCATAGAGCCAGGAGTAACTCCTGAGCACTGCTGGGTGTAACCCAAAAACCAAACCAAAACAAAACAAAATAAAAAAAAATTTGGGTTATACCTAGTTGTCCGCAGGGTGTTCTCCTGGCTTTGTACTGAGGAGCTTGTTCTCCTGATGGGCTTGGGGGACCATATGGAGTGCCAGGGATCGAAGCTGGGTTGGCTACATGCAAGGCAAACACTCTACTTGCTATAATATTGTTCCAGTCTCTCTTTATAGTTCTTTGTAAGAGATTTGAAAACCTTTGTGGGATAATATGCAATATAACTTCAACTTAATAGTCACATGATTTCTTAGTCTTTAGCTGAAACTCGAAAGTCTGCTCTTAACCTGGAAAATCACAGTAGACCTGTGAACTGTGCAGGATGAGTATCCTATTCTTCTGAAGAGAAGAAAGAGGCCAACGTAGGACTCAGAACTGATAAAAGGATAGCAAGGTTGAGGTTAGAACTAGTCTTTACACACTTAGTCCCATGATCTTTGTACTAAGTGACATCTGCATAAATAAATGCTACTTAGTGGACTTCAAAGGAGAAATATGTTTCTCACTTGATAGAAACATAGGCAGCAGGGGCCAAAGTAATAGCACAGTAGATAGGGCATTTGCATTGTATGAGGCTGACCCAGGTTCAATCCCTCTTACCCCATATGGCTCCTTTATATGTATATATATATATATATATATACATTATATATATTATATATGTAAAAGAAACATGATAGCAGGCTCAATAGTGGACTAATATGTACTTATATTTTAGCAGGGCCAGACACTGTACGTTGTTCTTCCTGTACTCCCAGTCATCAGCGTGGTCTCTTACACTGAAGGAAGGTTGGGTTGTTGGTCTTAGCTTTGGCACCAGACATCCTGGGATTGAAAACTGGGTCTTCACTCTATAGACACAATTAGAAGTTGTTCATGATTTTCAGTCACACAATATCCAACAACCTTCACCTCCTCCTCTTTCTCCTCCTCCTCCTTCTCTTCCTCCTCCTCCTTCTCTTCCTCTTCCTCTTCCTCCATCTTCTCCTTCTCCTCTTCCTCTTCCTCCTCCTCCTCCTCCTCCTCCTCCTCCTTCTTCTTCTTCTTCTTCTTCTTCTTCTTCTTCTTCTTCTTCTTCTTCTTCTTCTTCTTCTTCTTTTCCTAATCCATCTCCTCCTTTTTCTCCTCCTCCTCTTCCTCCTCCTCCTCTTCCTCCTCCTCCTCCTCCTCCTCCTCCTCCTCCTCCTCCTCTTCCTCCTCCTCCTCCCTCCTCCTCCTCCTCCTCTCTTCTTCCTTCTTCTCTTCTTCTTCTTCTTCTTCTTCTTCTTCTTCTTCTTCTTCTTCTTCTTCTTCTTCTTTTCTTCTTCTTCTTCTTCTTCTTCTCTTCTTCTTCTTCTTCTTCTTCTTCTTCTTCTTCTTCTTCTCTTCTTCTTCTTCTTCTTCTTCTTCTTCTTCTTCTTCTCCTAATCCATCTCCTCCTCTTTCTCCTCCTCCTCCTGTTCCTCCTCCTCCTTCTACTCCTCCTCCTTCTACTCCTCCTCCTTCTACTCCTCCTCCTCTTCTTCTTCTCCTTTTTTTTTTTTTTAGGTCACACCTGGCAGCGCTCAGGGGTTACTCCTGGCTCTATACTCAGAAATTGCTCCTGGCAGGCTCAGGAGACCATATAGGATGCCCGAATTTGAACCACCATCCTTCTGCATGCAAGGCTTTACCTCCATGCTATCTCTCCGGTCCTTTTTTTTTTTATCTTCTTCCTCTTATACTCCTCCTCCTCTTCCTTCTCTTTTTTCTCTTCCTCCTCCCTCTTCTCCTCCTCCTTCTCCCCTTCTTCTCTTCCTCTCCATCTCCTCTTCCTTTTTCTCCTCCTTCTCTTCCTTTCCTCCTCCTCCTTTCTCTCCTCCTTATCTTCCCTTTCCACCTTCTTCTTTTACTTCTCCTCTTACTTATCTCCAGTTTTCTAAAGAAAGACAAATTTAATCATACAATTTTACTTATTTAGCCTTATATTGAATCTCATTAAAACATATTATTTGCTTTTATTGTGCCACATAATCATATACTAGTCTGGAATATCTAAAAAAAAAAAACCCTTTCAATGCCTAATATAAATGGGATTGTAAAGGCAACTAATTATGCAAATTATGCTTTAAAAATAAGTAATACAGGGGCTGAAGTGATAGGACAGTGGGAAGAACATTTACCTGGCATGCAGCCTACCTGGGTTTGATCCCTGGGAATCCAATATAGTCCCCAGAGCCTGCTAAGAGTCATTTTAAGCGCAGAGCCAAGAGGAACCCCTAAGTGCTGCCAGGTGTGGCCCACCCCCCGCAAAAGCAATAAAATTGAACCTTGAACAAACAGACCCACTTATACATTATTTTCTTTTTTTTTGCTTTTGCTTTTGGGGCCACGGCCAGTGGTGCTCAGGGGTATTCTTGGCAATGTGCTTAGAAATTGCTCCTGGAAAGCTTGGGATAGCATGTAAGATGCCAGGGATGGAATTCGAGTTGGCTTATGCAAGGCAAATGCCCTAAATACTGTGCTACCACTTTGGCTCCTATGGGATTATTTTAAAATAATTATATAGAAAACATTTCTGGAAATTTTCTTTTATGATTTTTCTTCTTCCTTCCTTTCTTTTCTTTTTTCATTTACTTTAGTTAAAGAACATGTATCACATAGTTAACATAGTTGACCATAATACATTTGTTTTCAGATAAGTGAGAGCAAAATTATTAAACAAAAATGAATAGAAAGAAAAAAAGATAAAGGAAGATAAAAGAACAAAGAAAAAGGAAATACAGCAACAAGCAATTTTTGAAAATTATTTTCTTCAAAGACATCTTTAAATTATTGGCAGAGGTTTTAATAAACTTTTTTTTTTTTTTTTTGGTTTTTGGGCCACACCCCTTTGACGCTCAGGGGTTACTCCTGGCTATGCGCTCAGAAATCGCCCCTGGCTTGGGGGAACCATATGGGACGCCGGGGATCGAACCATGGTCCGTCCTATGCTAGCGCTTGCAAGGTAGACACCTTACCTCTAGCGCCACCTTCCCGGCCCCGGTTTTAATAAACTTTTTTAAAATTTATTTTATTAAAATCATTGTGATTGGGGCCAAAGTGGTGGCGCAAGCAGTAAGGCCTTGTCCGCACTAGCCTAGGACGGATCGCAGTTCGATCCCCTGACATCTTATATAGTCCCCCAATCCAGGAGCGATTTCTGAGCGCATGGCCAGGAGTAATCCCTGATGTGTTGAGCCTTACATCTGGAATAACCACTGCATGTGACCCCTGTCAAAAAAAAACCCAAAAAACCCCACACCTCCCCAAAACCATTTTGATTCACAAATCCTTCATAGTTGGATTTCATTCAATGGATCAGGGACAATCTCATCACCAGTGTTGACCTCCCTCCATCAATGTTTCCCAGGTACATTTCAGACCATCCACCTTTCCCTGAAGCCTGCCAATATAACAGGCCCATTCATTTTTTTTTTTTTGCCATTAAGAATAATGTTGGTGTCCAGAGCAATAGCATAGTGGTATGGCATTTGCCTTGCATGTGGCTGACCCAGGATGGACATGGGTTCAATCCTCAGCGTCCCATATGGTCCCCCAAGCTAGGAGCAATTTCCGAGTGCATAGCCAAGAGTAAACCCTGAGAATCACCGGGTGTGCCCCCAAAACAAAACACAAAACAAAACTAAAAGAATAATGTCTTTCTGGGTAGTGGACTCTTGGTTGAATGTTTCTTTAATTCAGTAGTTTGGATGTATCAGTCCACTCTTTCCTTACTTGGATTATATCAAATTGGAGATCTAGTTTGATTCTTATGTTCTTTTCTCTATACTTAAGGTTTTTATTCTCTCTTATAGCTTTAAAGAGTCCATCTCCCTCTTTGGTTTATGTCATTTGGTTTATTGTATGTCTTGATGTTGTTTTGTTATGGTATATTTTTGTTTGGCATTCTTTTTGCCTCTTGGAATTGTACAGCAACCTCTTTTCAGAGTGGAAGCGTTCTCTGCTATTATCTTCCTCACTATTTGTTCTTTCCCTTTCCCTTTTCCTCCTCTTCTGGTATTACAATAATTTAGAGATTATTTCTTTTGTCTTTGTTCATTAAGTACCTTATATTTTTTTTTAATTATTTTGTCTCTCCTTTCTTTTTTGACTTCTTTATCAATGGTGGCTTGTAATTTGTCTTCATGCTTATCTCTGCAGTGTTTTCCACCTGTGTATTTCTGCTACTATGACTTGCTAACATTTTTTAGTTACTTTAGCTCCATTTGTATGGATTATCTCATCTTCTGAAAGTTATTCTTTGAGTTGGTTGAATTGTTCATCTATAGATTGCTTAAATTTGCAGGCTAGCAACTCCCTGATTTTTATTGTTAAAACATTAAGTGTTGATTTTAGGTCCTCATCTGTAAGGCTCAAGCCTTTTAGTGGACTTGAAAATTTTCCAGGCATTGCAAGGCTGCTCCCTCTCACCACTCTTATTCAACATAGTACTGTAAATATTTGCCATCGCAATTAGGCAAGAAAAAAATATCATGGGCATCCAGATAGGAAAGGAAAAAGTCAAACTCTTACTGTTTGCAGATGACATGATACTATACTTAGAAAATCCTAAAGACTCTACAAAAAAAACTCTTAGACACAATAGATTCATATAGCAAAGTGGCAAGCTACAAAATTAATGCGCAAAAACTAATGGTCCTTTTATACACAATAATGATAGAGAAGAAATAATCATTAAAAATACCATTCACAATAGCACCACAGAAATGAAAATACTTTGGAGTTAACTGAAGAAGTGTTTTGAAGACAGGCAGAGGGAGGAGGGAAGTAGGGAATAAGGGGACAATGATGGCAGGAAAGTTGCATTGGTGATGGGGATGTGCATTTTATGGCTGAACACCAATTATGAACATGTTTGTAATCATGGGCAAAAATAAAAGTGAAGAATTTATACAAAGGAAACTATAAAAAATTGCTTCAAGAAATAAAAGAAGAGACAGAAAATGGAGACATATATCCTGTTCATGGATTGGGGGAGGATTAATATAATTAAAATGGCAATACTCCCCAAAGCATCTTACAGATTTAATGCAATCCTTCTAAAGATACCCTTGACATTCTTTAAAGAAGTGGATCAGGGGCCGGGCGGTGGCGCTAGAGGTAAGGTGCCTGCCTTACCTGCGCTAGCCTTGGACGGACCGAGGTTCGATCCCCCGGCATCCCATATGGTCCCCCAAGCCAGGAGCGACTTCTGAGCACATAGCCAGGAGTAACCCCTGAGCGTCACTGGGTGTGGCCCAAAAAAAACCAAAAAAGGGCCCGGAGAGATAGCACAGCGGTGTTTGCCTTGCAAGCAGCCGATCCAGGACCAAAGGTGGTTGGTTCAAATCCCGGTGTCCCATATGGTCCCCCGTGCCTGCCAGGAGCTATTTCTGAGCAGACAGCCAGGAGTAACCCCTGAGCAATGCCGGGTGTGGCCCAAAAACCAAAAAAAAAAAAAAAAAAAAAAAAAAACCAAAAAAAAAAAAAAAAAAAGAAGTGGATCAAAGACTCCTGAAATTCAGTTGGAACAATAAATGCTCAAGAATAGCTGGGCCCGGAGAGATAGCACAGCAGCATTTGTCTTGCAAGCAGCCGATCCAGGACCAAAGGTGGTTGGTTCGAATCCTGGTGTCCCATATGGTCCCCCGTGCCTGCCAGGAGCTATTTCTGAGCAGACAGCCAGGAGTAACCCCTGAGCACCGCCGGGTGTGGCCCAAAAACCAAAAACCAAAAAAAAAAAAAAAATAAAAATAAAAAAAAATAAAAAAGAATAGCTAAAGCAACCCTTTGAATAAAGAAGATTAAAGAACTTTAAATTGTATTACAAAGCAATAATCACTAAAACAGCATGGTTGGGCTGGAGTGATAGCACATCAGTAGTGCATTTGCCTTATATGCTGCCAACGCAAGACAGACATGAGTTCTAACCCTAGTATCCCACATGGTCCCCTAAGCCTGCCAGGAGCGATTTCTGAGTGCAGAGCCAGGAGTAACCCATGAGTGGGTGTGTCCCCCCCCAAATCCCAGTAGGAATAAAAACAGACCCTCAGGTCAATGAAATAGACTTGAGTATTCAGAGAATGACTCCCAAACATACAATCCATTAATCTCTGACAAAGAGGCAAGAAATGCAAAATAGAGCAAGAAAGCCTCTTCAAAAATTAGTACTGGGACAACTGGCCAGCCACATACAGAAAAGCAAATGCAGACTTACATCTAACACCATACATAAAGCTTAAATCAAAATGGCTTAAAGACCTTGGTATTCTACCTGAATTATAAGGTATATAGGTAAAACACTCCATGACATTGAGGCTAAAGGCATCTTCAAAGAGAAAACAAGTGGAAGCAGAGATAAACAAATAGGATTACATCACATTGAGAAGCTTCTGTACTTTAAAGGATACAGTGACCAAGTTAAAAAGGTCATTCACAGAATGGGAGGAACTATTCATAAAATGTTTTCCTAGATCTTCATCTTGATTTAGGATATTGATAAAATAATTTTCACCTCCATTTTCCCTTATTGTCCTTCTGACATAATCACTTATCTATTATTTTTCAAAGTATTGCAAGATAAAATCTCCCAGTGACAGACTGCAAGCCTGGCACTAGGGAGACTCTTGGAAGAATATTATTTTACTTTATACCCTGCTTAAGGGAGCAGGGCACACTTAGAATCCCCCACAAAATATACATTGGGCTAGAGGCTTTGATGGATATGTGGACATTATCAAGTTCCTATTCCTGGAGTATTGGAAGATTTCTATGTGGTTTTTGGTGGACAGGTTACTGAAGATGCACCATCTCTAGTTAAAGGTTGGTCACAGCTGGTCACACAACCTATTTTGGGTTAATCGAATACTCTCTATAAAATGAAATCTGCAGGGCTGCAGGGCTGAAATTCTCAGGGCTTACTTCTGACTTTGGATCAGGGACCACTCCTGGCTGTGTGAGTGAGTGAGTGAGTGAGTGAGTGTGTGTGTGTGTGTGTGTGTGTGTGTGTGTGTGTGTAAGGGGTGTTGGTGATGGAATAATATTCCACTAGGGAGTATTGGGAAATGAACCCAGGAGCCCAGTGCAAACCATTATACCCTACAATTTCTCCAGCTCTAGTGCTAACATTTGAATCCAGGTGTCCTTCATATAGTAGACTGCTCTAACTAATCTTTGAACTCTCTAGTCCAGGGTTCCTCAAACTTTAGGGGGCAGTTTACTGTCTCTCAGAGAATTGGAGGCTGGTCTATAGTTTTAAAATAAACTATGAACAAATTCCTATGCACACTGCATATATTTTATTTTGAAACAAAACAAACAGCAAACAAATACAATATTTAAAATGAACAAGTAAAGTTAAATCAACAAACTTACCAGTATTTCAATGAAAACTATGGCCTGTTTTAGGTGGCTGTAGTTTGAGGACCTCTTTCCCGAGACTGAGAGGAGAGAGGAGTGGAGAGACAGAATGACGGGAGTCAGAGAATGTGGCACACGTCCCATACATGTGCACTGCAGGCTTGGGACAGGTAAGCTGATAAGCAGGATAGGCAGCAGCGACAAAAACTGCTGGTAGGCTAGATAATTGTTCTCCATGGGCCTTATGTGGCCGTAGCAGTTGTTTTCCATCTAACTTGATGCGCGAACCTGGCAACTGGCTTAATTGAGAGAAGAGACATGCTAGATTGGACAGTGTGAGGAGACGTGTTGAGAAGTGAGTCTCATAACTCCTGAGGAATGAGTAACAAATGTAAGTCCTAGTCCCTCAGGGAAGCATCAAAGTATTAGAATACTTTGTTCATTTTTTTCTCGTGCAACCTAGATTTTTTACAAGCTGCCTTATTTTCTCCTTGAGGGTTAGTTCCGCATCTTTCTTTTGCCACATTTGAATACCTTTAGTATATCAGTCACAGTTAATTAGAGTTTAATACTAACTATCCCTACCGGTCCAATGGTTGTGGGAAGTCCACATTCTTTTTTTTTTTTTTTTTTTTGGTTTTTGGGCCACACCCTGTGACGCTCAGGGGTTACTCCTGGTTATGCGCTCAGAAGTTGCTCCTGGCTTCTTGGGGGACCATATGGGACGCCGGGGGATCGAACCGCGGTCCGTCCTAGGCTAGCGCAGGCAAGGCAGGCACCTTACCTCCAGCGCCACCGCCCGGCCCCGGAAGTCCACATTCTAAGTGAATATTTTTGTAAATAGGTGACTTTGTACAGAAAAAAAAAATCCTGGAATCAGGCTAAACAGTTAATAAAATTTTAGGAAATCTGACTTAGCTAAGAGGAAACTAAATGCATGGAGAGAAAGGCAAGGATGTTGGATTGGTCAAAGTGCCTCTTGTAGAAGCAGACTGGTGGGAGACTAATGGGGGTGTGAGGAAAGCGGACACTGGTGAAGAGACTGGTATTGAAAGATTGTAAATCTGCAACCCAATTATGACTAGCTTTAAAATTTTATGGTGCTTATATGAAAATTAATTAAAAATAGATGTTAATTGACCAAGAGCCTTGTATAGGGCTGGAACTAGTTTAACTTTCACCCATCCTGATCAAGAATGGTTTAGGAAGATGAGAACTGATCATCAGCCTTTTCAGTCAGCCTTTTCTTTATGTAACAGAAAATGTGCTGGAAGCTAGGAACCACATAACTCCAGGAGTTTTGTTGTTGTTGTTGTTGTTGTTGTTGTTTTTTGGTCATACCTGGCAATGCTCAGAGATTACTCCTGACTCTATGTTCAGAAATCACTTCTGGCCGGCTGGTGGGACCATATGGGATGCTGGGATTCGAACCACCATCCTTCTGCATGCAAGGCAAATGACCTGCCTCCATGCTATCTCTCCAGCCCCACTCCAGGAGTTTTTTTGTTTTGTTTTGTTTTTTGGGCCACATCCGTTTGATGCTCAGGGGTTACTCCTGGCCAAGTGCTCAGAAATTGCCCTTCGCTAGGGGGACCATATGAGATGCCGGGGGATCGAACTGTGTTCCTTCCTTGGCTAGGGCTTGCAAGGCAGACACCTTACCTCTAGCGCCACTTCACCGGCCCCCCACTCCAGAAGTTTTAAAAAAGGTTTTTCTCTCAAGTTGGATAGGACTCAGAAACTGTTCTGTGTGTCTGCTATTGTTTACCAGGGCAGAAACCACAAACTGGTAAGTCATTGCTTTTAAGGATAATTGGTAGCATTTTGATGCTCATTTATTTGTTCATTTACTCCGGAGGGAGTTTCATGAGGGCTAATCATTGTCAGAGGTGCAAAGCGAGTAGCGTAAGATTGATCTAGTCTAGTTCTCACGGGGTTAATAGTAAAGAGGAGGATAAACATTAAATAAAATGCAAACAGAAATGTACAGTTGTAAATCTGGACAAATGCTAACAAGAAAAACCATCAGCTGTGATCAATCTTTGAACTCTCGCCCATTTCCTTAGAGAAGCATTTTTAAGAAAATTTGTTTATCTTTTTCTGCTACATAGATTTTCACAATTGCCCCATTCTGTCCTTGAGAGTTGATACCACACCATTCATTTTTTTTTTTTTAAATCTAACTGTGAAGTCTAAAACTTGTCAGAGGAGAAATGGGCTTTTGTTTATACAAACGGTTCACTGGTTCAAGATGAAATACATATCCAGCAAGTGAGAGGACCTAAGTTTAATCTTCAGCACTAGGAAGTGTGACCCTTCTGAAACTCACTGAGCCACCAAGGCTAAGCATTTTAGGGGTAACTCTGCCCGCAATCTCGCTGGGAGTGCCCCACTAAGAACTACGGATTTACAAAACCTTCATTTTGGTGGATGAAGTCTTGTGTTTCATCCAGGAGGCCTTGTTTTCTCATTTTCATAAACGCATGTTGTTAAAATAAAATTCAAAGAATCTGTGAATGTATATGTTTCTGTGTTGGCTTTATGTATAGTGTGTTGTAACTGAAAGCTTAAGGCAATTTTTAGGAGACTTCTTTAGTCATTGGTTTACAGATTGGGGCGTTAACTTTAAGTTGTCAATAGGAAGAACCATTTAAAAACAATGCCAAGTTGTATTTGGCTATCAGGGGAGAATGGGTGTATAATTAGGTTAATTTCCTATTGGTCTCAACTATCAAACTGCATGTTGATATGGCTAAATTTTGGGAACACGCTGCAGGTTAATCTGTTATGCTAAAAGAAATAACTTAAACTCACCTTTTACATTTATTCACCAAATATTTCTTGATTTCACCACTTTCTGAAGACTATTAAGTGCAAATAAACTTAGGCAACAGAGTCCTACCAGAGTAAATGTGGATTCATCTAGAATGGAACCATGTTGAATACTAATAAGCTCTTTTGGGGCAGAAATGACAGAACTCATCTTTAGGGTCTGAACAGACTTTGAAAGAATGCTTTAAGTGCCATCTTGTGGTAGGCATTATAAATGTCTTGAACTCAACTTCTACATTTGATGACTGTTGAAAAAATAACTACACTGACAACTACCATAACAATATCACTGAATGAGAGAAGTGCAAGGCTTGTTTCGAATACAGGCTGGGGATGGGGGGGGGGGGAGATGGAAGATGGGGGTATTGGTGGTGGGAATGTTGCACTGGTGAAGGGGGTGTTCTTTATATAACTGATACCGAACTACAATTATGTCTGTAATCAAGGTGCTTAAGTAAAAATATTATTAAAAAAAAGTAAATTTGAAGGGCCAGAGCTATAGCATGGTGTGTAGGGTGTTTGCCTTGCATGAGGCTGACCCAAGTTCAGTTCCTGGCATCCTCATCTGATTCTACATGATTCCTGGCATTCCCAAGCCTGCCAGGAGTAATTTCAGTGTGCAGAGCCAGGAGTAATCTCTGAGAACTGACTAGGTGTGGCCCCAAAATTAACCCCCACAAAAATACCGATTTGGGGCTGGAGAGATAATATAGGGGTTAAGACACTTGTCTTGAAAGTGGCTGTCGTGGATTTGATTCCCTGTTTCCCCCATTCCTAAAATCAGAGCTAGAAATAAGTTAAAAAAGTTTAGAAGGCCTACTTGGATGTTTAGGGTTAAAAACTCACCAGAGAACCAGTTAAATAAAGAGAAAATAAGTTATTTTTCTTTGTACTTGGGCAAGGTCTGATAGTGCTCAATGATTACTCCCGGCTTTGTGCTCAGGGAATCACTCATTCCTGGAGTTGTTCAGGGGAACACCAACAGTGTCAAAGGTGGAATTCAGTGTATGCTGCATATAAAGCAACTTAACTCCCACAGTTCTACATGTTCCACAGTTCAAATAAAAGGACTCTAGCTTGATTTGGGTCATGTGCTACATCTTAACACATGACTTTATTAATTTATGATGGGGGACTAACGGGGTCACCAAGAGGAGCTAGATTGATTCTAGTGGTCAGTCCCTGTGCATGGGGATAAAGGGAGGGCAGAGAGGAATGAACCTTGAGATATGAATATGTTGTCTAGTAGTAGAATGAGTGGAATAATTTGCCGGGCAATTGAGAAACTAAAAGCACTCATAGCCACTGTGTTGTATAACTTGGATTCCAGAATGAATATTAAAAAAACCCCAATGGTTTTGTCAACAACTGATTATACATGCTCCACTTGAACCTCACAAAAGTGTGCATGAAATACTCTTATGAATTTTTTGTAAGCAAGAAACCAGGGTTTTTAATCCATCAGCTCCCCCTTTTCACTGATTGAAGATGGTTTTGAGGGTGGTAATCTCTGGCATTTCTAGCTTGTCAATTTTGTGCCTAACTGACCTCCTCAATCAGGGAAACACAGGTGCCTGCTATAATGACAAGAATGATCTATTGAATCCCTTTCCCTTTCCCTCCTCTCTCCCTCCCCCTCCCTCCGCCTCCCCTCCCCTCCCTTCCCTCCACTCCTCTCTCCTCTGCTCCACACCTCTCCTTCTTCCAATTCTCTATGTACTTTACCACTGAACTACTCTCCCAGCTCAAGTTTTAGAGTTTTGTAAAAAGTAAATTTGCCATACATAGTATTACTGAACAGTTTTAAGGTAAGTATATGAAATACATAATTTGAATCTATATTATGGAAGGAAACTTGTCTTTTAGAATTTCATAACCTGGGGCCAGAGTGATAGCACAGTGGGTAAGGTGTTTGTCTTGCATGAGGCCAACCTCAGCATCCAATATGGTCCCCTGAGACACCCCTACGCACCATAGGGTGTGATCCAAAAACCAAAATTAAAAAGCAAAAACAAAAAAACCCTCCATAATCTTTTTTTTTTGGTTTATTTGGTGAACTCCCAAGAAGCATACATAACAAATTAGACTAAATGGGTGCTAGCACTCTAGACTGTGGTGCTTATTGGATCCTATGATCTTGGGTACTACCAGGGCCACCCCAGTGATGCTTCTGGTGGCCATCAGGTGGCTGAAGATTGAAACAGGGTTTGGGGTGTATACTGTCTTCCTACCTCCCTTTTTATTGTTGAAAATATTATGAGTAGTATTATATATTCTAGATTAAGGTAATATATATTAGAGATTCATAACATTTGAGGACTATTCAATTGGTTTTGTTTATGAGATTAGTTGTCAAAAAAATTTTTTTTTTTTTGGTTTTTGGGCTACACCCGACAGTGCTCAGGGGTTACTCCTGGCTATCTGCTCAGAAATAGCTCCTGGCAGTCACGGGGGACCATATGAGACACCAAGATTCGAACCAACCACCTTTGGTCCTGGATTGGCTGCTTGCAAGGCAAACGCCGCTGTGCTATCTCTCCAGGCCCAGTTGTCAAAAATTTTGAAGGGAGAGAGTTCAGCAGTTGAAAATGAAATTTAGGCTAATACGTGGGTGTAATATGATAAAATGCCAGTGGGTGGTGCTGTTTCACATAGTAATGAAGCCTTCAGGAAAATTGAATCCTGTAAATATAGAGTTCATAGTATTAATCTCAAATGAGTTACTGAATAATTGATAAGATTTTTGGCATCAGGCAAACAATTGTGTGGGGAGCATGCCCTCCACATAACTTGAAAAAAAGAGAAAAAAATCAGAGAGAGAGACAAAGGTCTTTGAAAAATAGATAACAGTGATCATAGTATGGAAGAAAATACACCATAGAGATAGATAATTTGGATGGATTAAATAGCCTGGTGGGGCTCAGATAGATCTAGTTCTGAAATTCTATTCTATATGGGCACAAAAGTTATGGAAAATTTAGATACACTAGGTACTTTTTGCTTCAGGGTCAAATGTACTTGAATATATAGTTTTAAAATGTACTGCGAAGTGCCAGATTTAGCTCTGTGAGTTACTACTTGTGAAATACAATTATGCTTACAGATTGCTGCATTTAAAAACAACTCACAAAGTAATTCTTAATACTTTGATAGGTATAACTTGACAAACTGCTGAGCTGTCTTAATATTTCAATTGAGTTTAATAAACACTTATTGGGGGTCTACTATATACTAGGCAGCCTGCCAAGCACAGGGAATCCACAAATTAATACAGCAGAGTCCTTCCTACTCTGTTAGCCTTTAGCCCAGCTGTTTTCAGGTTTTTGTGGATTCAGCTTTTCCCCTATCAATTCTAAGAGCCTTTTTTCCTAAGGATTGTGGTACAAGAAAGGGTTTTACCTCTCCAGAAAACTGAGGTCTTCTCTGGCATCAGTGCCTGCTTCCCTCACAGAGATCTTGTCCTGTCCAGAGACTACAGAAAATTTTGAGTTTGCTCCCCTTCTGAGGATGTACCTACACTATCCTTGTTCAATGCAGAAGAAAGAATCATGGTCAATTTAGGCTTTTATCAAAAATCTAAAGGTAGATTTAAAAAAAGCCATGACTGTTCATACCTGAATTTTAGAGTCATTCACTTTTCCAGAATGCCCACAGAGGGTTCAGAGACTGTATAGATGAAGGTTCTCTCTGAAAACTCTAGTTTTCTAATTTCTTGATTTACTCTTTTCTGAGCATTCAAAAACATTTGGGATGTGAAAGAAAGCTTCTTGCCAGAGCATAAATTATTTCCTGCAAGAGTCTAAGTTTTTATTTTAGTTTTGAATTTTGGGGAGCACACCTAGCTGTGCTCAGGGCTTACTCCTGGCTCTCTATAAAGCGATCAGTTCTGGCAGTGATACAAGACTATGTAAAGTGCAAGGGATTGAACGAGAATTGGACATATGCAAAACAAGTTCCTAAACCCCTTTATTATTTCTCTGATCCATTCTATGTTTTTACTGTTTTGTTATTGGGCCATATCTGGCAGTGCTCCAGGTGTACTCCTGGCTCTGTGCTCAGGGATCACTCCTGCTGGGCTCTGGGGACTATTTAAGATGTTCAAAATTGATTCTCACATGGACTATTCTGTACTATAACTTCTATTCTATTAGAAGAAATGAGCAGCAAATGTTTAAAAAAACACATCATAAAACAAAGACTTTATGGAAATCCGCAGCCCTTATTTAGATCCTAACTATGTATCTGCACTGAGTACAAGAGGGCTATTTACTTAATCATTGGAACCCTTGTTTTTGTCCCTTTAAAATGGTGGTCAGGAACATGGTCATGCTGTAAGAACATTCAATATCAAAATTAGGCATCAGCTCCAACCCATAATATCCTCATGACTTGCTAAGAACATTCCTCATTTTGATGGCAATGTCAATAGTGATTTCATGGTAAAGTCAATAAGCAAGTGATCTCTGGGGTTAATTTGGAAAGCATTCATGGACAAAACCCCAGGAGAAAGAGGCCATTAGTACTTCTCAATATTTTCTACTATCAGTGTTTTGGGAAGCTGGTATGCTTCATTGAAGAGACTCATTGAAGAGATTGGGTTTTATTGGTGTATTCCAGAACCTTCTCATGGGCCATGGGATCCTTCCCCCGCAGACTTATGTGACGTGAGGAACAGCTTCTCTCACGTGCCAGGGACAATATGGGAACACGACTGCTTTTGTTGCTGATGAAAATATTATGGTCTCAGTTCCCTGTAATCAATTTACTGCTTTATGGACCCAAAGTCCTCCAGAGAATTTAATAAATTCACATAATGTTTCTAAGTGCTGCACTGCACATTTGGTGCACTGATTTAGCTGACAAATGTGCAAAATTCGTGTGACTTGACAACTCCCTAGTGATTAGACACGTGTAGAAGCCAAAGAGAGTACATTGCTCCAGAGAAGGTCACATTAACATACATCGGCGACTTTTCTTTGGATCTCATGTCTCTCAACTCTGACTGATAGGACCATCTGACCAAACATTTGGGGGGTTTTACTCATTTCTGCTGGGGCTGCCGTTCTGGTCCTCAGACTTGCAGTTTTTGGTCTGAGCAGAACAAAATGCAACAAAAAATACAGGTGACCTCGAGCACACATGAAGATAGCACCCTGTGAATTTTGAACATAAAATAGACATTGAGTTGTGGACATTTGACCTGAAGATGTAATAACGTTTTGGGGGTTGTTTGTGACTTTGTTCTTGGTGTTCAGGGTCCACACTTGGCTGTGAGCTTGGAAGTTGCTTTCAGATGTGCATGCATGGAAAATGATGAGGTGCTGGGGATTGAATCTGGGCTTCCTTCATGCAAAGCATGCACTCAGCCCATTGAGCTGTCTCTCTGGCCTCAGAGGTTCCTAAGGAAGATTTTCTTTGGGCAAGTGTCTCAGGGTCACTTGTTTAAAATGGATTCCACTTAAGTAATATTCAATGTTTCTGCATATTTCTCACTTGCATTCTAATTTTCTTGTAAAAATATATTTACCACCCCAATTTAGCATTAAGTTACTTTGGGGATTGAAAATAATCTAGGTTTTTTTAATGTTCAGTTAAAGATTTTGCAGTTATTATTTATTTTGTCTTAAATACTATTTTGTATTCTTATTTTTTTCTTAGTGTTGTTTCATACCACCAATACAATTACTGTATAGATATTGATATGGCACAAGGGTCTATGCTTTTAAGAAGATTTTAGGATTGATTTTTTAAAAACTTATTTTTGAATTAAAAGTAAACAGGTACTAGGCTACTTCAAGTATCACTCTTAATTTCAGAATTTAAAATTCAGGTTTTAATGTTGATTTAGCATAAATACAGATTTGCAGTTCAAACTAAAATTTAGGATTTAGAGTCAGCGAGATAGTACAGGGGTGAAGGCACTGGTTGTTTACCCAGCTAATTTCTCTTCAATCCTCAGTACCTCATATAGTCCCCTAAGCATTGCCTGAAGTAATTCCTGAGCCCAGAGCCTGGAGTAAATTATCCTGAGCATCTCTGGATGTGTCCAAAATAAACTCACCAAAAGCCCCAAGTCAGGGCCCGGAATGGGAGCCTTATAGGTAAGGCCTTGCAAGCGCCAGCCTAGGATGGACCCCGGTTCGATTCCCCCGGCGTCCAATATGGTACCCCTCAAGCCAGGAGCGATTTCTGAGCACATAGCCAGTAGTAACCCCTGAGCGTCACCGGGTGTGGCCCAAACACACACACACACACACACACACACACACACACACACACACACACACACACACACACACACACACAAAATAGCCTTAAGTCAAAAGTAAAAAAAAATGTTGGGAAACTTTTATGAGATAATAGCTATGTTTCCCAATTTGCTTTAATTTTTCTTATGATTTTGGTGCTCAGGGGTTACTTCTGGCTCTGTACTCAGAAAGGACTACTGGCAGGGTTTGGGGGAACATATTGGATGATGGGGATTGAACCTGGGTTGGTCATGCAAGGCAAATGCCCTACCTGATGTATTATTGCTATGGCCCTGCTTTAATTTTTCTGATTTAAATTAATTTTTAATTTTAATCTTCTCTTTCCTTCTCTTTGCCTGCCATTGTGATGATTGGGCTGAGTCGCACTTGTTATGGTGCTCGTGGATTTTGCTGTTGCTGCATTGCTTATTAGAGGTTGCATACTCACTAGGGGTTGGTCAGTTCTGGTGCTTACATATACTTGTTACCTAATGTTCACCAGAAAACATGCACTTCTGTTGTATTGTAAGGAACCATAGCAGCAGTGCCACTGGACTATCCTCAGGTTGTGGTGGTATTAGGAGTGGAACTTGTGACTGCATGTCTACAAGGCAGGATCTTTACCCTGAATACTCCCTGTCTCCTCTCCAAGGTTGAAGTTGTGATTAAAAATACCTAACTTGGGACCAGAGTGAAAGCACAGGTTGTAGGGCATTTGCTTTGTACAAGGCCACCGGGTTTGATTCCTGGCATCCAATGTGGTCCCCTGAGCCTGCCAGGAGTGATTTCTGAGTGCTGAGCCAGGAAGTAACCACTGAGCACTGCTGAGTGTGGCCCAAACAAACAACCCCAAATCTAACTTAAAAATACATAAAGTTGGGTACTAGTTAAAAGTACAGTGGTTAAGGTTTGATTTCTCATTGCACATATTTCCCAAGAATTGCTGTATGTAACTTTAGAGGCCTCCAACCTCTCTCCAAGGGCTGAAGAGATAGCACAGCGGTAAGGTGTTTGCCTTAGACTTAGAAGGACAGTGGTTTGAATCCCGGCATCCCATATGGTCCCCATGCCTGCCTGAAGTGATTTCTGAGCGTAGAGCCAGGAGTAACTCCTGAGCACTGCCAGGTGTGACTCAAAAACCAAAAAAGAAAAAAAAAAAGAAGTGGCCTATATATCTGTGACACTACGGGGCCCAAGTAACATCACATCCTTGGGACACTGCTCTGAACTAATGATCTAGTTGGCAAATAACTGTGAATGAGGCCCCTGAACTTTTTGTTTGTTTTGGGGCCACACCCAGCAGTGCTCATTGCTTACTCCTAGCTCTGTTCTTAGGGAACACACTTAGAGGTGCTTAGGGGACCATTTGGGGTGCCGGGGACCAAATCTGGGTTGTTCCTGTGCAAGGCAAATGTTGTACCCACATATACTATTGCTCCAACCCTAGGGTCCCTAAATTTCTTAAGCATTTTTAGAAGTCAAAAGTCCCCTCAAGCCAAAAACAAACAAACGAATATAAGATGTATGCATAACCATTTTACATATATAGTTGTGTGGTATTAAATGCGTTTATGGTGGTTGCCACCATCTGTAACCGCAACGTTGTTTATTTTGTGAATAGAATTCTATTGTAATAACTTTACATCCCCTCAACTTTTGAGAACCAAAAAAAAATTTTTTTTTTGGTTTTTGGGCCACACCCGGCAGTGCTCAGGGGTTACTCCTGGCTGTCTGCTCAGAAATAGCTCCTGGCAGGCACGGGGGACCATATGGGACACCGGGATTCGAACCAACCACCTTTTGGTCCTGGATCGGCTGCTTGCAAGGCAAACGCTGCTGTGCTATCTCTCCGGGCCCAGAACCAAAAAATATTTTTTGCTTTTTGGGCTACACCCTGTGATGCTCAGGGAATACTCCTGGCTATGTGCTCAAAATTGCTCCTGGCTTAGGGGACCATATGGGACGCCGAGGATCAAACCAAGGTCCATCCTGGATCGGCCATGTGCAAGGCAAACACTCTACCACTGTGCTATTGCTCTGGCCCCCCAACATTATAGTTTTTATCTCTGTGGATTAATCACTCTTAGTTCCTCATATAGGCCTTGTGCAAATTCCTCAATATAGGAATCATATTTCTTCCTTTTAAAAATATTTATCCCTTTGTGACTGGTTTATTTCCCTTAGCCTTCATGGTTTATCCAAGGACAGGTTGTATTGTGATTTTCTTCCTTTTTAAGAATGAGTAGGAATAGAGAGATAGTACAGAAGTTAAGGAATTTACTCTGCATCTTGCCAACTGGATTTGATCCCATCATCCCATATGGTTCCCTGATCGCTGCTAGGAGTGATTCCTGAGTGCAAAGCCTGGAGTAAACCCTGAGCATTTCTCAGTGACCCCAAAACAAAAACAAAGGGATGAGTAATAATCTAATATATGTATATAATTAATTTTGACTATTCTTTCCATTGTTATCCTTTCAATTGGATACTAAGGTTGCTTCCATTAGTTATATTTCAGTCTCTTTTAATTGAGAAAATCCATAATCGAGCCATAGACCCTTGGCAAAGATCTCGTTGACTTTAGAATTGCAAGGAGGATCATTGCATAAAAAATGGTTCTTTTCAGGTTTATTTGGGTAAACTCTGACTCAGATGGGAGCATAATGCAACGATACTATAAACAAGATATATAAATATGAAGTTCCATGTCCGTCAGGGCTTGACAGAGAGAAATGGAAAGGTTGGGGGTGAGTGAAGATCCCTTTTTGGAGAGGGTTGACTTACTAATAAATATTCTTTCTAGGGGTTCACTTTCTGCATGAGAAATGGCAGCATATGCCAGATCTAACTGTATTATATTCTCATCACCATTTTGAAATGGCAGAACTGAAATGCCTGTACTAGTCAGACAGGATTGATTCTACATTATTACTCAAATGATGAACCAATGAGACCAACAAGCTTGTGAGCCTGTGATTTTATTTTTGTCACTATTTTGTTGCTGTCATTCTTCATAAGTATGTCTCCATACTTGTCATGTTGAATTTGCTGCCAATTGAAATACATGAAATGCATAGCTCTAAATGTATACTTTTTTCATTTTCTAAAATGAACATCATAAAAAAGACAGAAACGTGACCTCAAAAGGCAGGATACAGACTCAAAATATTGTAGGGAAGCTTCATCTTTTTATTAGATTTTCTGTTTTTTTCTTTCTCCCTAGTTGCTGGATAAAATCCATACAAATGAAATACTGGCTCACTCAGTAAATAATAATGAAAAGGTAAATTCATTTTACAGAGAAGCCAGTACATGTAAGACATCATCTTGAATGACTGTGATTTTCTTGAACTGATCACCAGGCTATTATAGTCTCTCAAAAATAATATCTGGCTTTTAGGCTCTCCAATTGTGCTGGCAACCTCTCTTTAACCCTTTGTCTCTTAAGAAAAAATTGATTTAAGAAACATGGACACAATATGCTGCTAAAATTACACAGGTCCAGTTTAGTTCCAAGATAAGACAGTCTAGATGGAGCATCTAGCTTCTTTCTGTGATAATTTAATCACTCTTGTTGTAGCTTTTGAAGGTTATCATATGGCAGTACAATTCTTGGGAGAAAATAAAAAAAATGTTTTCAGTGCCAAAATATTACTTTCTTTTACAGTTAATCTGGTAGCTAATTATATCTCTATACCTGTCATGTTAGGTTTTGTTGTATGTGATTTGGAAGTCTAAGTATGGGTATGTGGTAATTTTGTTTTTTATTTGCATATTTGCTCAGGAGTGTGTGTGTGTGTGTGTGTGTGTGTGTGTGTGCTCATGTGTGTTGGGGGGTTGATCTTTTACTGATGTATGTAAGCCAGAGAGAATAATAGGGTGACAACTTGGCCTGGAGAGGTAGCACAGTGGCGTTTGCCTTGCAAGCCAATCCAGGACCTAAGGTGGTTGGTTTGAATCCCAGTGTCCCATATGGTCCCCCATGCCTGCCAGGAGCTATTTCTGAGCAGACAGCCAGGAATAACCCCTGAGCACCGCCAGGTGTGGCCCAAAAACAACAACAACAAAAAAAATAGGGTGACAACTGTCTACCTTTGTCTCTAATTGATGAATTTCTCAGGATAGACTTCCAGTGCTCAGAGGGAAGAGTGACATTAAATCAGGAACAAAAAAATTATTCAGTGTATCTATCTTTTTAAGGGAACAAACAAAACATCCCCTAGTTGCATTCAAGGCTAGGATCTTTCCAGCGGCTCTTACCACCAACCCTGGAGAAAAGAATCACCTATTTTGGGAAACTTCTTTGGAGAATTTTTAAAAATTTTTGTTATTGGATGAGAGGCAGGTAATTCAACTCCACATTTACTCAACCCCACTATTGTATAATGAACAGTACTTATATTAAAAGGACCTTCGTGAATAGAAGATAAACAAACACAAATCTTTCGAAGAGTTTCTACTTAGAATAGTGGGTGATTTACATCTCTAGAGAACTAGATTAGGTGGTCTGAGACAGGGAGAGTTTGAGAAATGACTGGTTATCTCAGAAATAAAATAAAAAACAAAAAACCTGTAAATGTGCAGAAATGCAGTTCAAATTACTCAGTAACTGTGTCTCTAAGAATGTAAAGGAAAAACAAAGAAATGCAGCACAAATTATTCAATGGTGATGGTGTCTTTAAGATAAAGAATGAGAAAGAATTAGTCTTATGCTTCAGGGAAAACTGTCAAAACCTTTGAAGATGAAAGTACTTTGGAGCCCATATAGATCTATATGTCCAAATCCAAGAGAAAAGAAAATATACCAATAGCATCTGAGAAGTGTGTCTGGATTGAGATGACCTTGTAAGAGATGGAAGAGAGCCTTGAGCCTGGCCAGGCAGCATTCAGTCTGCAGAGAAACAACATTGGTACAGAAAGGACTTCGGCTTCTAGTCTCCTGGTCTGCGAAATCTCAGCAAGAGTAGTCCCAGGCACAGATATCATTGCTGAAGAAAGAGAAAGCCTGGTCAAAAGCAGGATATCTGTCCTGGTTTTGTCATGAAGGTAAAAAAGGGGCAGTTGTGAAGAGGTTTAGGGCAGTTAGTTCTTTATTGATATCCCCTTTTCTATATCTGTGTAACCTGCATCTATCTACTTAATCCTTGTGTTCTCTTATTTCACAATAATTTAGTCATTAGAATGAAGTCAGATAATGTAAGAATTTAGCACAATTGCTGCCACATACTTAGTACCCATTAGCTCGTAGGTGATAATTGCTAATATCAGGAATAGAAGGATAGCCCTTTTATTCATATGCTATGATGAAATAATAGATGATAGATTTTTTCTTTTTTTGAGTGTGGCCCAAAGACGAGAGAGAGAGAGAGAGAGAGAGAGAGAGAGAGAGAGAGAGAGAGAGAGAATAGGGCTAGATGATAGAATTTTTATGCAATCATTTCTTTCCTTGAATGAGAACTTTTTTTTTATTGATAAGTACTTCAATAGGACAACCATTTTGTAGCTTATATACAGTTTCAAGCATAAAGTATCAATTTGATTAATTCGTTGGAATTAAAAGACGAATCCAGGATTTCTTTTTTCCAGTGGGGAGGAGGCACACTCAGCAGTGCTGAGGGTTTACTCCTGGCTCTATGCTCAGGGAGCAATCTTGATTGGTTCAGGGACCAAATGGGCATTTGGAGTGCTGAGGATCAAACTTGGGTCAATTGTGTGCACCCTACTTGCTGTACTATTATTCTCACTCCTAAACTTGGATTTATTCATTTGTAATATGTTTCTCAGGAGAGAACCTGAGTTTCCTGTGAGAAGTTTGTCATCTCTTCTACAGGCTTCTGCTCTCTTGGCATGGAGGGGCTGGGAAGTAGAAGGGCTTGTCACTATCTCATGACAAGTCATGTAGTAGCACAGTGGAGCACAGAGAAAGAAACTGACCTAGCAAGGGCTACATTTACTCTGCCTTGTCTACACAAACCTACTGTGACTGTTTTCCGGATGGTTTTGGTAATCCTCTCCATGTGACCATTTCATATCTTTCTTTCTTTTTCTTTTTCTTTTTTTAATTGAATCACTCTAAAGACACACAGCTACAAAGTTGTTGATGGTTGAGTTTCAGCCATACAATGTTCCAGCATTCATCTCTTCAAAAGTGTGCTGACTTTTGGCACTAGGAAAAGTCATCCTGGGTGACTGATGAATTCTTTTGAGTGCTTTGTCAGGATGCACGCACAGGATGCAGTTTGAAGACAAGTTTGTGCTCAAGGAGAAGAGAGACATGTTTGAAGAACCTGCCTTGGGCAGCAAGCAAATTTATGGCTTGTCCTCCTAACAAAGAAGCTAGAAGCAATATGAAGGTCATTAGTAAATGTGCTTGGTTTCTCGCCACTTCTCATTGGATGGGTTCTACCGCTGACAGCTCTTTATTTTTGGTCACATCTGGCTGTATTCAGAACTTTTAGCTGAGTTCTGAGGGGGTCACATCTGGCAGTGTCTGGAGACTATATTTAGTGTCTGTACTGAACTGGGACTTTACCGTGTTCAAGGCAAATGCCTTAAGCTCTGTGCTATCTTTCTGGCCTAAAAATTATTTAGTTTTGGGCTGGAGCAATAGCACAACAGGTAGAACTCTTGCCTTGCATGAAGTCAACCTGGGTTTGATCCTTGGAATTCCATATGGTACCCTGCTATCACCAGAAGTGACTTCTGAGCACTGCCAATGTGCCCCCTCTTCAAAAATGATAAAAACATAGAATTGAATCAGATACATAGTAAAGGAGTTTAGGATCTTGCTTTGCATATAGCCGACTCTGGCTCAGTCCCGGACACTGTACATAGTTCTCTTATCCATTGCCAGGAGTGATTGCTATGCACAGAGCCAGAATGTAGTTCCCAAATAAACAAAAAAAGTGCTTTTGTTTTCTCAGAGAACTAATGAAATTTTCAGTCTTATAAATATTACATAGGGGCCAGAAAAATAGAACGGAGGTAAGGCATTTGCCTTGCTTGCAGAAGGACGGTGGTTTGAATCCCGGCATCCCATATGGTCCCTCGAGCCTGCCAGGAGCGATTTCTGAGCGTAGAGGCAGGAGTGACCCCTGAGCGCTGCCGGATGTGACCCAAACACCAACAAATAAATAAATATTACAGATACAAATTGAATTGAATTAAGTGATTCTCCAAGAAAGGATTCTCTAAGCCTTGAGAAGTTAAGGATATACAGGTCACACAGCTGAAAGCTAGCGATCTTGGCAGGAGAGGGTAGGCCAAGCAGCTGCCCTGCAAAACTATACCCGCTGCACCCATCACTCATAATTATCATGTTCCCTATTGCTCTGTTTCATTACTCTTTATGACTCTCTGCAGAGACAGTAATCTGACCAAACTCCAGGTATGCTGGAGTCCATCAGGACTTTAGTGGAGTGAGTGCAGGCACCCTCAACATGCTCTCTCATACTTCTGGAAGACCTGGCAGCTAAAAACACACCTCACAAAAACTGGAGCATCAGAAATAGTGTTTTGAATTCCTGGACCATTTAGCAGCACTCATAGAAATGTGACAACTTCGTTTTTGTTTAATGCTGTCACCCCCATAGGAACACACCAACTTATATGCAAATGTATAAGGTGAAGTCACTTAATGTTGAGAAACAAATGAAATAACAGAATGGTCAACTAGTAAAAAGAGCTTACCTAAACCTTCTGAATGACTTAATTATCTTATTGGAGATATAATACTTTTTTATAAATTTGCTTTCATTGTATTTCTTTTTCTCTTCTCTTTCTTCTGTTTTCCTTCATTCTTTAAAAAGTTATTTTGCTGGAGATGGAGAGATAGCACAGTCATAGGGTATTTGCCTTGCATGTGGTCGATCTGGGAGGGACCTGATTTGATTTCTGGCACCCCATATAGTCACCCAGTCTGCCAGGGGGAGATTTCTGAATGCACAGCCAGAAGTAACCCCTGAGCACCGCTGAGTGTGGCCCAGAAACTGATCAATCAATTAAAATTATTTTTCTTTCCCTTATCTGAAAATATGTATTATGATCAACTATATCAACTATGTAATACATGCTCTTTAAATAAAGTAAATAAAAATAAGGCAAATATCTATGTCCACTGCCTACCAGAGAATGACTAGAAATCTGTTGAATGGGTATGCTAACTGTTTAGTAGTTAAGGATCACTATTTCAGAAATAAATCTATTTGCATAACTTTCTGGTTTTATAGGAGTGTGAGTTCATTCTAAGTGAAAAAGGAACCAGGTTTCAAGATCCTAATCCATACGTGAAATCAGAGTAAGTTTTTAGTAGGAATATTACTTGAACATTCTTTACCTTAGGCTTATGAATAAATAGTGGGAAAATAAAAAGCTGTAAGGAAGAACTTGGCCACTATAATACTAAAGTTCTGATACCAGGGTTAAAAGCAGATTGCTTTACAAGGTAAACATGACTGTCATGATAAGACAAACACATTTGACAGTGTGCTATCTGTGAAGTCAATATTTTTGACTTGAAGAAACTTGGAATGTAGAACTACAGAATTTATAGTACAGAATAGAATTCTCTGAGAACTGGACTGTCAACTAGGAACCAGCATCAAGGATTTTTATTAGAACTCGTTTTAGGATTAACATCTGCTGGGCCCAGAGGGATTGGGCAAAAGGCAAATGGGGCTGTGAAGTGGCAGGTTTCTGGAGGAGGGGTTTCATTGCTGCAATAACCCTTGGGATTTATTTCAAATTGAAAATCAGAAACTGGATTATGGTGTTAGCATCTATTTTGAATGAGCTTGACCCCAGGAAGTGGGAAAGATGTTGATCTTCCCACTTTAGCATTTGGTGGACAATAGTCTTCCTTCATTCTGAAGTTGATGTCCCCGGTGTCCCATATGATCCCCCAAGCCAGGATCACTTTCTGAGCTCATAGCTCAAAATAACCCCTGAGTGTCACTGGGTGTGGCCCAAAAAACAAACAAACAAAAAAAATAGAAGTATCATATGACCCAGCTATTACACTCTAGGACATTTCTTCAAGAATGCAAAAATACTAATTTAAATGATACATGAATGCCCATGTTTACTGCGTGTATTTATAATAGCTAAAATATGAAAATAATCTAAGTTCCCAATGACACATGAGTGGAGAAAGAGAGGTAAGAGAGGGGCCGGAGAGATAGCATGGAGGTAAGGCATTTGCCTTTATGCAGAAGGTCATTGGTTCGAATCCCAGCATCCCTTGGCCCCTGATAGGCCAAGAGTGATTTCTGAGTGTGGAGCCAGGAGTAACCTTGAGCACTGCCAGGTGTGACCCAAAAAGAAAAGAAAACAAAACAAAACAAAAAGAAGGTATGGTATAGTTACACAATTGCTGCAGACGTGTTGCATTGCTAAGCAGAACCTTCGTGGGGTCCAGGAACCTTTCACAGGGAGAGAAGCGGGAGCACGAGTGGATGAATATGAAATATGAAAATGAAATAAATGAGACCACACAAAATGCATTGTATGGGGACCCTTGTCCAAGGGACAAGAGACAAATTTACTTTTCAGCTGATGACATTTATAAGCACAAACTCTGGTATGCAAGGTGTCCACAAAGAGCAGGAGAGCAGTACAATGAGGAAACAGGCCTTAAATTTACATATTAAAAGACCGTTCTTCAGGTGAGAAAGAGCTCTGTGGGGCAGTGAATTTTGGCGGGCTTTTGGTATGACATTTCTTTGTCTGTAGGAAAGCTGAGGCTGGTTTTCTTTTTTTTTTTTTTTTTTTTTTTTTATCTTTATTTAAACACCGTGATTACAAACATGATTATAGTTGTATGATTACAGTCATGTAAAGAGCACCCCCCTTCACCGGTGTAACATTCCACCACCAATATCCAGATCTCCCTCCTCCCCACCCCCCTACACCTGTACTCGAGACAGGCTTTCTACTTCCCTCATTCATTCACATTTTATGATAGTTTTCAGTGTAGTCATCTCTGCAACTGCACTCATCACTCTATGTGATGAGCTGCATGTCCTGAGCTGCACTACCAGCCCTCATCTCTCTTGTCTCTGAGATATTGTTAAAAATGTCCTTCATTTTTCTTAAAGCCCATAGATGAGTGAAACCATTCTGCGTCTTTCTCTCTCCCTCGACTTACTTCACTCAGCATAATAGATTCCATGTACATCCATGTATTGGAAAATTTCATGACTTCATCTCTCCTGATGGCTGCATAGTATTCCATTGTGTATATGTACCACAGTTTCTTCAGCCACTCATCTGTTGAGGGCATCTTGGTTGTTTCCAGAGTCTGGCTATTGTAAATAGCGCTGCAATGAATATAGGAGTAAGGAAGGGTTTTTGTATTGTATTTTTGTGTTCTTGGGTATTTTAGGAGTGGTATAGCTGGATCGTATGGAAGCTCAATTTCCAGTTTGTGAAGGAATCTCCATATCGCTTTCCATAAAGGTTGTACTAGACGGCATTCCCACCAGCAGTGAAAAAGAGTTCCTTTCTCTCCGCATCCCCGCCAGCACTGCTTGTTTTCCTTTCTTGTGATGGTGCCAATCTCAGTGGCGTGAGGTGGTACCTCATAGTAGTTTTGATTTGCATCTCCTGACGATTAGTGATGTTGAACATCTTTTCATGTGCCTTTTGGCCATTTGCCTTTTTCTTTTTCAAAGTGTCTGTTATTTCTTCTCCCCATTTTTTGATGGGGTTAGTTGTTTTTTTCTTGTATAGTTCTGTCAGTACCTTGTAAATTTTGGATATTAGCCTTTATCTGATGTGTATTGGTGAATAATTTTCTCCCACTCAGTGGGTGGCCTTTGTATTCTGGGCGCTATTTCCTTTGAGATGCAGAAGTTTCAGCTTAATATAGTCCCATCTGTTTATCTCTGCTTCCACTTGCTTGGAAAGTGCTGTCTCCTCCTTAAAGATGCCTTTAGTCTCAATGTCCTGGAGTGTTTCACCTACATGTTGTTCTATATACCTTATAGTTTCAGTTCTGATATCAAGGTCTTTAATCCATTTGGATTTTACCTTTGTATATGGTGTTTAGCTGGGGGTCTGAGTTCGTTTTTTGCAAGTGGTTAACCAGTTGTGCCAACACACTTGTTGAATAGGCTTTCCCTGCTCCATTTAGGATTTTTTGCTCCTTTATCAAAAACAAGGTGGATATGTCTGAGGAAACCTTCTCTGAGTACTCAAGCCTATTCCACTGATCTGAGGGTCTGTTTTTATTCCAATACCATGCTGTTTTTATAACTGTTGCTTTGTAATACAACTTAAAATTGGGGAAAGTAATGCCTCCCATATTCCTTTTCCCAAGGAGTGCTTTAGCTATTCGAGGTTGTTTGTTGTTCCAGATGAATTTCGAAGTATTTGATCCACTTCTTTGAAAAATGTCATGGGTATCTTAGAGGAATCGCGTTAAATCTGTACAATGCTTTTGAGAAGTATTGCCATTTTAATGATGTGATCCTGCCAATCCATGAGCATGGTATGTGTTTCCATTTCCGCGTGTCCTCTCTTATTTCTTGGAGCAGTGTTTTGTAGTTTTTTTGTTATAGATCCTTACACATCTTTAGTCAGGTTGACTCCAAGATATTTGAGTTTGTGTGGAACTAATGTGAATGGGATTGTTTCTTAATGTCCATTTTTCCCTATCATTATTCGTGTATAAAAAGGCCATTGATTTTTGTGTGTTAATTTTGTATCCTGCCACTTTGCTATACAAATCTATTATTTCTAGAAGCTTTTTGGTAGAGTCTTTAGGGTTTTCTAAGTAGAGTATCATGTCATCTGCAAACAGTGAGAGCTTGACTTCTTCCTTTCCTATCTGAATTCCCTTGATATCTTTTTCTTGCCTAATCGCTATAGCAAGTACTTCCATGCTATGTTGAATAGGAGTGGTGAGAGAGGACAGCCTTGTCTTGTACCAGAATTTAGAGGAAAGGATTTTAGTTTTTCTCCATTGAGGATAATATTTGCCACTGGCTTCTGGTAGATGGCTTTGACTATATTGAGAAAGGTTCCTTTTATTCCTATCTTGCTGAGAGTTTTAATCAAGAATGGGTGTTGAACCTTATCAAATGCTTTTTCTGCATCTATTGATATGACCATGTGATTTTTATTTTTGTTGTTGTTTATGTTGTGTATTATATTAATAGATTTACGGATGTTAAACCATCCTTGCATTCCTGGGATGAACCTACTTGATCAAAGTGAATGATCTTCTTGATGAGGCACTGGATCCTGTTCGCCAGGATTTTGTTGAGGATCTTTGCATCTGTGTTTCATCAGGGATATTGGTCTGTAATTTTCTTTTTTGGCAGCATCTCTATCAGGTTTTGGTTAAGGTGATGTTGGCTTCATAAAAGCTATTTGGAAGTATTCCTGTTTTTTCGATTTCATAAAAGAGCCTGGCCAGAATTGGTAGTTAGTTCCTCTTGAAAGGTTTGAAAGAATTCATTCGTGAATCCATCAGGGCCTGGGCTTTTGTTTTGGGTAAATTTTTGATTACAGTTTTAATTTCCTCAATAGTGATGGGGTGTTTAGATATGCTACCTCTTCTTTATTCAACCGTGGAAGGTTATATGAGTTCAGAATTTATCCATTTCTTCCAGGTTCTCATATTTAGTGGCATAGAGTTTCTCAAATATTCTCTGAATACCCTTTGAATCTCTGCAGTATCTGTAGTGATTCCCCCTTCTCATTTCTAATACGCGTTATCAAGTTTCTCTCTTTCTTTGCTTTGTGAGTTTTGCCAATGGTCTATCAATCTTGTTTATTTTTTCAAAGAACCAACTTCTGCTTTCGTTGATCTTTCGGATTGTTTTTTGGGTTTCCACTTCGTTGATTTCTGCTCTCAGCTTTGTTATTTCCTTCTGTCTCCCTATTTTTGGGTTTTTGTTGAGCACTTTCTAGTTCTATTAGCTGTGTCATTAAGCTACTCAGGTAAGCTCCTTCTTCCTTCCTGATGTGTGCTTGCAAAGCTATAAATTTCCTTCATACTGCTTTTGCTGTGTCCCATAAGTTCTGATAGTTGTGTCTTTATTGTCATTTGTTTCCAGGAACCTTTTGATTTCCTCCTTGATTTCATCTCGGACCCACTGGTTATTGAGTATGAGGCTGTTTAACTTCCAGGTGTTAAATTTTTTCTTCTGTGTCCCTTTGCAGTTCACATCTAACTTCAGAGTGTGGTCAGCAAAGGCAGCCTGCAAAATGTCTATCTTTTTTATTTTATGGAGGTATGTTTTATGTGCCAGCACATGATCTATCCTGGAGAATGATCCATGTACATTGGAAAAGAATGTGTATCCAGGTTTCTGAGGATAGAGTGCCCTATATATATCTACTAGGCCTCTTTCATCCATTTCTTTTTGCAGGTCTAGTATATTTTTGTTGGGTTTCCATTTGGTTGACCTATCAAGTGTTGACAAGCCTGTGTTGAGGTCTCCCACAATTATTGGTTATTATTGATATCCTTCTTCAGATTTGTCAAATTGTATTAAATACTTTGCTGGACCCTCATTCGGTGCGTATATGTTTAGGAGAGTGATTTCTTCTTGCTGTACAAATCCCTTGATTAGTACATAATATCCATCTTTGTCCCTTACAATTTTTCTGAGTATAAAGTTGTGTCATCTGATATTAGTATGGCCACCCCCGCTTTTTTAAGGGTGTTGTTTGCTTGAATGATTTTCCTCCAGCCTTTGATTTTGAGTCTATGTTTATTCTGACTATATTCAGTGTTTCTTGTAGACAGCAGAAGGTTGGCTTCAGTTTTTTGATCCATTTCGCCACTCTGTGCCTCTTAACTGGTGTTAGTCCATTGACATTGAGAGAAATAATTGTCATGGGATTTATTGCCATTTTGTGTAGAGGTTTGGTGTGTTTTTTGTTCTGTCTTGTTTTAGAGTAGATCTTTCAGTTTTTTTTTAAGGCGGGTTTTGAGTCTGCAAAGATTTTGAGCTGTTGTTTATCTGTGAAGCCGTGTATACATCCGTCAACCTGAAACTTAGTTTTGCTGGGTGCAATATTCTTGGCGAAGCATTATTTCATTGAGTTTTGCCACTACGTCCCACCATGCCTTCTGGCCTTGAGTGTTTTGGTGACAGGTCTGCTGTAAATTTCAAGGATGCTCCGTGGAATGTAATTTCCCTTTTCGATCTTGCTGCTTGCAGTATTCTATCTCTATCGGTGGGTTTCATCATGGTGACTAGGATGTGTCTTGGGGTGTTTCTACTGGGGTCTTTTTTAGCTGGTACTCTTCGGGCATGCAGGATTTGGTCACATGTTTTCTTTACTCTGGTAGTTTCTCTGTGATGATGTTCTTAACATTGATTCTTCCTGAAGATTTTCTTCTTGGGTCTCTGGAACTCCAATGATTCTGAAGTTGTTTCTGTTGAGCTTATCAAAGACTTCTATTTTCATCTTTCATATTCTTTGAGTAAATTTTCCATTGTCTGATCATTTGATTTGAGGTTTTTTTCTAATCTCTTCTGCTGTGTAAAGTTGTTATGCATCTCATCTTTAAGATTTCTATCCTCATGCTGTTAACTGTTGGAAAACTCATCCATTATGTTCTTCAATTCGTCTATGAGTTTTTCAGACTGTTATGATCTGATATTTCAGTTTGGAGTTTTCTGATTTTTCTTCTTATTCTCTTGATTTTTATTAGTGCTGATTTATACTTTCTTTGATATCTTGATAGACCTCCATATTTCGTCTCTAAACTCCATTTCTGAAGATGCTTAGGTAGTTGGTCGTTGTTGGGTCATCAGAGTTTCCATTCATTCTCTATGGTTGAAGTTGGTCTGCGTAGTCTCCCCATTGTCTGCTTACGCTGTGGGTTTTTCTAGTGTTGTGGTGGTACTCATTGGCGAGGTGGAGTGCGCGGCGCGAAGCGCAGCGGAGCGGCGCGCTCGGCCCCCAAACACTCACCTCAGGAGGCAAGCCGTCAGGGATGCCTGGGGAGGCCCAAGTGTTGCCAAGCAAAGAAACCAGCACAATCCACAACTCCAACAGAAAACTCACAGCCCCAGCGAGACAGCCTTGAAGAGATTAATGCTGAATCAGGTCAAAGTTCCAGGTTGATGCAGGCTGGGGGAGGTCCCAAAATGTCTGCCGGGCCTAGGGGTCCAGCAGTCAGCCTGATCTGCAACCGGCCCCGATACACTCACCTCAGCCGAGGCAAGCCGTCAGGGGATGCCTGGGGAGGCCCCCAAGTGTCT
This sequence comes from Suncus etruscus, assembly GCF_024139225.1. Classification (NCBI taxonomy): domain Eukaryota; kingdom Metazoa; phylum Chordata; class Mammalia; order Eulipotyphla; family Soricidae; genus Suncus; species Suncus etruscus. The sequence goes on from NC_064863.1 coordinate 72,864,702, forward strand.
GCCAAGCAAGCAAGAAAAGCACAATCCACAACTCCAACAGAAAACTCACAGCCCCAGGAGACACGTTGAAGAGATTAATGCTGAATCAGGTCAAAGTTCCCAGGTTGATGCAGGCTGGGGGAGGTCCCAAAATGTCTGCGGGGCCTAGGGGTCCAGCAGTCAGCCTGATCTGCAACTCCGGCCCCAAAACACTCCCTCAGCCGAGGCAATCGTCAGGGGATGCCTGGGGAGGCCCCCAAGTGTCTGCCAAGCAAAGAAACCAGCACAATCCACAACTCCAACAGAAAACTCACAACCCAGCGAGACACGCCTTGAAGAGATTAATGCTGAATCAGGTCAAAGTTCCCAGGTTGATGCAGGCTGGGGGAGGTCCCAAAATGTCTGCCGGGCCTAGGGGTCCAGCAGTCAGCCTGATCTGCAACTCCGGCCCCAAACACTCACCTCGAGGCAAGCCGTCAGGGGATGCCTGGGGAGGCCCCCAAGTGTCTGCCAAGCAAAGAAAACCAGCACAATCCACAACTCAACAGAAAACTCACAGCCCCAGCGAGACACGCTTGAAGAGATTAATGCTGAATCAGGTCAAAGTTCCCAGGTTGATGCAGGCTGGGGAGGTCCCAAAATGTCTGCCGGGCCTAGGGGTCCAGCAGTCAGCCTGATCTGCAACTCCGGCCCCAAACACTCACCTCAGCCGAGGCAAGCCGTCAGGGGATGCCTGGGGAGGCCCCCAAGTGTCTGCCAAGCAAAGAAACCAGCACAATCCACAACTCCAACAGAAAACTCACAGCCCCAGCGAGACACGCCTTGAAGAGATTAATGCTGAATCAGGTCAAAGTTCCCAGGTTGATGCAGGCTGGGGGAGGTCCCAAAATGTCTGCCGGGCCTAGGGGTCCAGCAGTCAGCTGATCTGCAACTCCGGCCCAAACACTCACCTCAGCGAGGCAAGCCGTCAGGGGATGCCTGGGGAGGCCCCAAGTGTCTGCAAGCAAAGAAACCAGCACAATCCACAACTCCAACAGAAAACTCACAGCCCCAGCGAGACACGCCTCAGCCGAGGCAAGCCGTCAGGGGATGCCTGGGGAGGCCCCCAAGTGTCTGCCAAGCAAAGAAACCAGCACAATCCACAACTCAACAGAAAACTACAGCCCAGCGAGACACGCCTTGAAGAGATTAATGCTGAATCAGGTCAAAGTTCCCAGGTTGATGCAGGCTGGGGGAGGTCCCAAAATGTCTGCCGGGCTAGGGGTCCAGCAGTCAGCCTGATCTGCAACTCCGGCCCCCAAACACTCACTCAGCCGAGGCAAGCCGTCAGGGGATGCCTGGGGAGGCCCCAAGTGTCTGCCAAGCAAAGAAACCAGCACAATCCACAACTCCAACAGAAAACTCACAGCCCCAGCGAGACACGCCTGAAGAGATTAATGCTGAATCAGGTCAAAGTTCCCAGGTTGATGCAGGCTGGGGGAGGTCCCAAAATGTCTGCCGGGCCTAGGGGTCCAGCAGTCAGCCTGATCTGCAACTCCGGCCCCCAAACACTCACTCAGCCGAGGCAAGCCGTCAGGGGATGCCTGGGGAGGCCCCAAGTGTCTGCCAAGCAAAGAAACCAGCACAATCCACAACTCCAACAGAAAACTCACAGCCCCAGCGAGACACGCCTTGAAGAGATTAATGCTGAATCAGGTCAAAGTTCCCAGGTTGATGCAGGCTGGGGTGGTCCCAAAATGTCTGCGGGCCTAGGGGTCCAGCAGTCAGCCTGATCTGCAACTCCGGCCCCCAAACACTCACCTCAGCCGAGGCAAGCCGTCAGGGATGCCTGGGGAGGCCCCAAGTGTCTGCCAAGCAAAGAAACCAGCACAATCCACAACTCCAACAGAAAACTCACAGCCCCAGCGAGACACGCCTTGAAGAGATTAATGCTGAATCAGGTCAAAGTTCCCAGGTTGATGCAGGCTGGGGGAGGTCCCAAAATGTCTGCCGGGCCTGGGGTCCAGCAGTCAGCCTGATCTGCAACTCCGGCCCCAAAACACTCACCTCAGCCGAGGCAAGCCGTCAGGGGATGCCTGGGGAGGCCCCCAAGTGTCTGCCAAGCAAAGAAACCAGCACAATCCACAACTCCAACAGAAAACTCACAGCCCCAGCGAGACACGCCTTGAAGAGATTAATGCTGAATCAGGTCAAAGTTCCCAGGTTGATGCAGGCTGGGTAGGTCCCAAAATGTCTGCGGGCCTAGGGGTCCAGCAGTCAGCCTGATCTGCAACTCCGGCCCCCAAACACTCACCTCAGCCGAGGCAAGCCGTCAGGGGATGCCTGGGGAGGCCCCCAAGTGTCTGCCAAGCAAAGAAACCAGCACAATCCACAACTCCAACAGAAAATCACAGCCCAGCGAGACACGCCTCAGCCGAGGCAAGCCGTCAGGGGATGCTGGGGAGGCCCCCAAGTGTCTGCCAAGCAAAGAAACCAGCACAATCCACAACTCCAACAGAAAACTCACAGCCCCAGCGAGACACGCCTTGAAGAGATTAATGCTGAATCAGGTCAAAGTTCCCAGGTTGATGCAGGCTGGGGGAGGTCCCAAAATGTCTGCCGGGCCTAGGGGTCCAGCAGTCAGCCTGATCTGCAACTCCGGCCCCCAAACACTCACACAGCCGAGGCAAGCCGTCAGGGGATGCCTGGGGAGGCCCCCAAGTGTCTGCCAAGCAAGAAACCAGCACAATCCACAACTCCAACAGAAAACTCACAGCCCCAGCGAGACACGCCTTGAAGAGATTAATGCTGAATCAGGTCAAAGTTCCCAGGTTGATGCAGGCTGGGGGAGGTCCCAAAATGTCTGCCGGGCCTAGGGGTCCAGCAGTCAGCCTGATCTGCAACTCCGGCCCCAAACACTCACCTCAGCCGAGGCAAGCCGTCAGGGGATGCCTGGGGAGGCCCCCAAGTGTCTGCCAAGCAAAGAAACCAGCACAATCCACAACTCCAACAGAAAACTCACAGCCCAGCGAGACACGCCTTGAAGAGATTAATGCTGAATCAGGTCAAAGTTCCCAGGTTGATGCAGGCTGGGGGAGGTCCCAAAATGTCTGCCGGGCCCTAGGGGTCCAGCAGTCAGCCTGATCTGCAACTCCGGCCCCCAAACACTCACCTCAGCCGAGGCAAGCCGTCAGGGGATGCCTGGGGAGGCCCCAAGTGTCTGCCAAGCAAAGAAACCAGCACAATCCACAACTCCAACAGAAAACTCACAGCCCAGCGAGACACGCCTCAGCCGAGGCAAGCCGTCAGGGGATGCCTGGGGAGGCCCCCAAGTGTCTGCCAAGCAAAGAAACCAGCACAATCCACAACTCCAACAGAAAACTCACAGCCCCAGCGAGACACGCCTTGAAGAGATTAATGCTGAATCAGGTCAAAGTTCCCAGGTTGATGCAGGCTGGGGGAGGTCCCAAAATGTCTGCCGGGCCTAGGGGTCCAGCAGTCAGCCTGATCTGCAACTCCGGCCCCCAAACACTCACCTCAGCCGAGGCAAGCCGTCAGGGGATGCCTGGGGAGGCCCCCAAGTGTCTGCCAAGCAAAGAAACCAGCACAATCCACAACTCCAACAGAAAACTCACAGCCCCAGCGAGACACGCCTTGAAGAGATTAATGCTGAATCAGGTCAAAGTTCCCAGGTTGATGCAGGCTGGGGGAGGTCCCAAAATGTCTGCCGGGCCTAGGGGTCCAGCAGTCAGCTGATCTGCAACTCCGGCCCCCAAACACTCACCTCAGCCGAGGCAAGCCGTCAGGGGATGCCTGGGGAGGCCCCCAAGTGTCTGCCAAGCAAAGAAACCAGCACAATCCACAACTCCAACAGAAAACTCACAGCCCCAGCGAGACACGCCTCAGCCGAGGCAAGCGTCAGGGGATGCCTGGGGAGGCCCCCAAGTGTCTGCCAAGCAAAGAAACCAGCACAATCCACAACTCCAACAGAAAACTCACAGCCCCAGCGAGACACGCCTCAGCCGAGGCAAGCCGTCAGGGGATGCCTGGGGAGGCCCCCAAGTGTCTGCCAAGCAAAGAAACCAGCACAATCCACAACTCCAACAGAAAACTCACAGCCCCAGCGAGACACGCCTCAGCCGAGGCAAGCCGTCAGGGGATGCCTGGGGAGGCCCCAAGTGTCTGCCAAGCAAAGAAACCAGCACAATCCACAACTCCAACAGAAAACTCACAGCCCCAGCGAGACACGCCTCAGCCGAGGCAAGCCGTCAGGGGATGCCTGGGAGGCCCCCAAGTGTCTGCCAAGCAAAGAAACCAGCACAATCCACAACTCCAACAGAAAACTCACAGCCCCAGCGAGACACGCCTTGAAGAGATTAATGCTGAATCAGGTCAAAGTTCCCAGGTTGATGCAGGCTGGGGGAGGTCCCAAAATGTCTGCCGGGCCTAGGGGTCCAGCAGTCAGCCTGATCTGCAACTCCGGCCCCCAAACACTCACCTCAGCGAGGCAAGCCGTCAGGGGATGCCTGGGGAGGCCCCCAAGTGTCTGCCAAGCAAAGAAACCAGCACAATCCACAACTCCAACAGAAAACTCACAGCCCCAGCGAGACACGCCTCAGCCGAGGCAAGCCGTCAGGGGATGCCTGGGGAGGCCCCCAAGTGTCTGCCAAGCAAAGAAACCAGCACAATCCACAACTCCAACAGAAAACTCACAGCCCCAGCGAGACACGCCTCAGCCGAGGCAAGCCGTCAGGGGATGCCTGGGGAGGCCCCCAAGTGTCTGCCAAGCAAAGAAACCAGCACAATCCACAACTCCAACAGAAAACTCACAGCCCCAGCGAGACACGCCTCAGCCGAGGCAAGCCGTCAGGGGATGCCTGGGGAGGCCCCCAAGTGTCTGCCAAGCAAAGAAACCAGCACAATCCACAACTCCAACAGAAAACTCACAGCCCCAGCGAGACACGCCTCAGCCGAGGCAAGCCGTCAGGGGATGCCTGGGGAGGCCCCCAAGTGTCTGCCAAGCAAAGAAACCAGCACAATCCACAACTCCAACAGAAAACTCACAGCCCCAGCGAGACACGCCTCAGCCGAGGCAAGCCGTCAGGGGATGCCTGGGGAGGCCCCCAAGTGTCTGCCAAGCAAAGAAACCAGCACAATCCACAACTCCAACAGAAAACTCACAGCCCCAGCGAGACACGCCTCAGCCGAGGCAAGCCGTCAGGGGATGCCTGGGGAGGCCCCCAAGTGTCTGCCAAGCAAAGAACGAGGCTGGATTTCTATAGTGTCCAAATAAAGAGAAAATGTAATGTTACAGCCATGTTGGAATTACCGCCAATGATCCACGCAAAGGGTCAAATGATTGACTTCGCTGAGCAAGCCATTTTGGCAAATAATTTTTTGGGAGGAAGGCACTGCCCCAGGAAGGCAAAAAGCCATGTCTGGTGCGTGCCCCCCTAAGTGGGGGGTAACACACAATGGGATATTATATTAGCTATAAGAAAAGATGACATTTTGTCTTTTGCTACAAAATGTATGGAAGGAGTTATGGTAAGTGGAATGAGTAAGAAAAATATAGGATGAGCTCATTTGATCATCCTCCAAAGAGAAGAAACACTGTCTAATGAAAATAAACAATTAGATCTTGACCATAGATTTGAAATGAGCCAGGTGTTGGGTGGAAGTGTATATACTGAAGTGTTGAATGAACTATGGTGGAGGGATGTTGGGACTTTGGGGTAGGCATAAAATGGTAAAACTGTGCCCCTAAAATGCACAAAGATTTATACTCTTTTTGTATATAAAATAATAATAATTTTATTTTGACCAAAGTGGATTACATATATTTCACAGTAATATTTTAGGTACATATTAACATAGAATCAGGGGATTCCCATCACCAAAGTTGTCTTCCCTCCATACCTTTTCCCAGCTTGCATCCCATATCCTTACCCCCTGGGCTGCTAGTATAAGTGGTCCCCTCTGTGTCTAGCTTGTTGTAGATTGGGCATCGATTCTTTTGTCTTTGGATTTGGTGTTTAAGTCGATCATTTTTATTACTAAAAAATGAAACTGTTTGATCTTGGTACCCTCCATTATTTCCCCCTCAATTTGAGAGGTGGAATAAGATGTTTCAAGTTATGTGGTTCTGTTTGAAGAAAAAATAAATAAATAAAATGGGGTAAAAATCAAACAAGCTGAAAATAGGCTGAGTCCTTAGAGGCTCTCAACATCAGTTTGAGAGAAGAAAGGGGAAAAAGGAAGAGAAGTACCACAACAATACAAAAAGAAAAATCAAACAAAAATCCAATGAGCACTACAGCAATAAAGACAAGCACCACATAATAACCATGGACTCTTATAGACCAATGTGCTTTTATAAAAATAAATTAAAAATAAAACAAAGTAATTACTAGAGATATTGTAAAAAGAAAAAGAGATTTGCAGGCCCTGGTTTGATTCTTGGCACTGCATATGGTTTCCTAAATTACATCCAAGAGCCAGAACAGAGTCAAAAGTGATACTGCTGGATATGACTCAAACCCCTTCTCCATAACATAAATAAAATAGACCATGTTATATTAAACTGAATGGAGGTGAGCAAAACAACAGACTTCTCAGACTAGGAAATAGTAAGAATTCTATGTTTCTTAGTGTTCTATTTCAGGAAAGAACAGTAACTATAGCAACCATAAGATGCACAAATTGTGTCTTACTGTATGCGTCCCTCTTGTAAAAACTGTTTACAGTATTATACTTTATTTTACTGGGCCTTTACTGATGGTGCCTAGTGCTTAGTTCTTGCTCTGTGATCAGAGATTTGGTTACAATCTCTGATCACAGGACCTGGATTGGGTAAGCATAAGGCAGGCACTCTATCTGTTATACACTGGCCCCCTCAGTCATTTTATTTCAAAATAAAATTTTTTAATAAAATAAAAATGAAATTTCAGTATTCCAAATTGTGGTGCCCAGTCCTGCACAATATTTTCAAGGCACGTCTTGCTTTTATTACTGTTGCATTAACAGATCTACTTCAAGGGATTACCATGACCCAGGAAATGGAGGCTGACTAAAAATGGAGGAGAGAGAGCCATAAAAGGGATTTTATGTGTCTTTTAGGAGTCATTAAATTAGTGTCAAAAAAAAAAAACCAACCTAAAATGCCGCACAAAATAATGTTTAGATAAGATCTGGGGAATGTTATCTGTTGCCAGAGGGAAAAAGTGGAGGCTAAGTCAATGAAAGTGGACTACCTTCTGTGAAGAGTGTGGGTTAGGGTCCATCAGGTTTCATTTAGTTGAATAATTGAGAAACCACTATATTTATATTTTTCAATTTTATTTTTGTTTTTTAAATTAAAAATCTTTTTTCATAATAATATCTTTATTTAAGCACTATGATTATAGACATGTTTGTAGTTGGGTTTCAGTTATAGATATCTTTCAGTTTTAGTTAATTATTTTTTATTTTGGGCCACATCCAGTGATGTTCAGGGGTTACTCCTGGCTCTTCTCTCAGGAATCACTCTTGGCAGTACTTTGGGAACTCTATTGGGGTGCTAGAATTCTAACTGGGATGAGCTGTGTTCTAAGCAAGCATCTTAGTCCTGCAATATATAATGTTTTTAAATATATCTTTATTTAAATACCTTGATTACAAATATTATTGTAGTTGGGTTTCAGTCATGTAAAAAACACCCTCTCTTTCACCAGTGCAGCATTCTTATCACCAATGTCCCAAATCTCCCTCCTCCCCATCCTACCCCTGCCTGTATTCTAGACAGGCTTTCTCCTTCCCTCATTATTTCACATTGTTATGATAGTTTTCAATGTAGTTATTTCTCTAACTGCACTCATCACTCTTTGTGGTGAGCTTCATGTCATGAGCTGGACCTTTGAGCCCTCATCTCTTCTGTCTGAAAATTATTGCGAAAATGTCTTATATTTTTTTTAAAAACCCATAGATGAGCAAGACTATTCTGTGTCTATCTCTCTTCCTCTGACTTATTTCACTCAGCATAATAGATTCCATGTACACCATGTAAAGGAAAAGTTCATGACTTTATCTCTCCTGATGGCTGCATAACATTCCATTGTGTATATGTGCCACAGTTTCTTTAGCCAGTTATCTGCTGAAGGGCATCATGGTTGTTTCCAGAGTCTGGCTATTGTAAATAGCGCTTCAATGAATATCAGTGTGAGGAAGGGATTTTTGTATTGTATTTTTGTGTTCCTAGGGTATATCCCTAGGAGGGGTATAGCTGAATCATATGGGAGTACAATTTCCAGTTTTTGGAGGAATCTCCATATCACTTTCCATAAAGGTTGGACTAGAGTGTATTCCCACCAGCAGTGAATAAGAGTTCCTTTCTCTCCACATTTCTGCCAGCACTGCTTGTTCTCATTCTTTGTGATGTGTGTCAATCTCTGTGGTGTGAGGTGGTACCTCATAGTTGTTTTGATTTGCATCTCTCTGATGATTAGTGATGTGGAGCATTTTTTCATGTGCCTTTTGGCCATTTGTATTTCTTCTTTGATGAAGTGTCTGTTCATTTCTTCTCCACACTTTTTGATGGTATTAGATGTTTTTATTTCTTGTAAAGTTTCGTCTTGTTATATTTTAGATATTAGCCCCTTATCTGATGGGTATTGGGTGAATAGTTTCTCCAACTCTGTGGGTAGTTCTTGTACCCTGGACACTATTTCTTTTGAGGTGCAGAAGCTTCTCAGCTTAATATATTTCCATCTATTTATCACTGCTTCCACTTGTTTGGATGGTGCTGTTTTTCCTCCTTAAAGATGCCTTTAGTCTCAATGTCCTGGAGTGTTTTACCTACGTGTTGTTCTATATACCTTGTGGTTTCAGGTCTGATATCAAGGTCTTTTTTTGGGGGTGGTCACACCCAGCAGAGCTCAGGGGTTACTCCTGGCTCTATGCTCAGAAATCACTCCTGGCAGGCTCTGGGGGACCATATGGGATGCCGGGATTTGAACCAATGACCTTCTGCATAAGAGGCAAACACCTTACCTCCATGCTATCTCTCAGGCCCCATGATATCAAGGTCTTTAATCCATTTGGATTTTACCTTTGTACATGGTGTTAGCTGGGAGTCTGAGTTTGCTTTTTTGCAAGTGGCTATCCAGTTGAGCCAACACTACTTGTTGAAGAGGCTTTCCTTGCTCCCTTTAGGATTTCTTGCTCCTTTATCAAAAATTAGGTGATTATATGCCTGGGGAACATTCTCTGAGTACTCAAGCCTATTCCACTGATCTGAGGGTCTGTAAAGATAGACCATGCTGTTTTGATAACTATTGCTTTGTAATACAGTTTAAAATTGAGGAAAGTAATGCCTTTCATATTCCTTTTTCCAAGGATTGCTTTAGCTATTTGAGGGTGTTTATTGTTCCAAATGAATTTCAGAAATGTTTGATTCACTTCTTTGAAGAATGTCATGGGTATCTTTAGAGGGATCAAATTAAATCTGTACAATGCTTTGGGGAGTATTGCCATTTTAATGATGTTAATCCTGCCAATCCATAAGCAGGGTATGTGTTTTCATTTCTGCGTGTACTCTCTTATTTCTTGGAGCAGGGTTTTATAGTTTTCGTTGTATAGGTCCTTCACATCTTTAGGCAAATTGACTCCAAGATATTTGAGTTTGGGTGAGACTCACACTCAGTGATGCTCAGGGGTTACTCCTAGCTATGTGCTCAGCAATCGTTCCTGGCTTGGGGGACCATATGGGATGCTGGGGGATCAAATTGTGGTCCGTCCTAGGTTAGCACGCGTAAGTTAAGTGCCCTATCTGTGCCACCGCTCAGGCCCCTCTCCAACTTCTTTTTTTTTGTTTGTTTTTGGGTCACACCCGGCAGCGTTCAGGGGTTACTACTGGCTCTGTGCTCAGAAATCGCCCCTGGCAGGCACGGGGGACCATATAGAATGCCAGGAATCGAACCACCATCCTTCTGGATATAAGGCAAACACCCTTACCTCAATGCTATCTCTCTGCCCCCCGTCTCCAACTTCTAACTCTGTTTTTTTTTTTTTTTTTAAATCACATCTGGTGGCGTTGAGGGATTACTCCTGGTTTTATTCTCAGACAAGCTGCATGCAAGACAAACGCTGTGCTATTGCTCAGGCCCCTCAACTTTGTTTTTAACCAAAGCACCATAGAGCAGTCTTAGGAGCCTTACACACAATATCCATGAGGTTAGGAAACTCATCTTTCTTCCCTCTCATCATTTCTCCATCTCCTGATATTAATGCCTTTTCCTCAGAGTCACGGGCATTGTAAGAGTTTGATCAGTGTTTCCTGACCATTTCTTTACATAAAACATCATGCATAAGTGGATAAAGACTAAACGGATCAAATCTTGATTTTCTAATGATAGTGATGAAACACTGAGAAATAAAAAGGACATTTTCAGTTTGGAAAATACATTTTTGATTTAGAGGTTGAGGCACTTTCCTAGAATGATTAGGAAAATGGTTCATCAAAAGCATAGATAACCCCTCATCCTTAACTGCCTCCCCTCACCCTTGCTTTTATTTCAGACTAGTGTTAATTTTAAATTGAATTCATATTGTGCTTATAAATAGACTTATAGTTCTCTGGAAGATGCAGTTATTGACCCAAGAGAAAAAGCACATTTTTCTTGTAGTAGCCTTCCTCTTGCCTTTAGTTGACATAGTTGATCCTAATAATTACTTTCTAGTAAAGTGGGAGTGAAATTATTTAAAAAAAAAGAAAAGAAAGAATTAAAAGAAAGAAAAAAAAGAATACAGCAAGAAAATTTGTGAAAATTTGCAATGAGGCTATTAAGTCTTTGTCAGAAAATTTAATAAATTTTTATTGCTAGTTGAATATTCTGTTACTTTTTTGTTTCTGAACAATAGGTAGTTTCATACACACATTCCTACCAAGATGACACTATTTAAAATTTAGAGTGCAGTAATTTTAAGCACTATTGCTGATACTTAGCTTTTGTGGGGGATGTTTTCAGTTTCTAGGCCTTTTGGAAGTATAAGACTGGGGGAGGGTATCTGTAACTTATTCCAAAAAAGTCCTAGTGATGTCAGCTCAAATACTGACATACCTGGAGTTTTGGTTGATTGTTGTCTCTGCAGAGAGCTGTAGATGAGTGGTGAAGATGGGTCATTGGCAAAGCAAAAGTTGTGGTGGTGGGAACTGCTGGGATGGCTTTGGCAGGGCAGGGATTTGACTTATTGCTCAAGATTGCTGTTTTCACCTGTGTGACCAGGGTGTTTATGATTTTTTATGGCTTGACTTCCATATCTTTTTAGAATAGAGTGAGACTATGGAGCTGGACTAATAAAGATATGGTGAGTGTATTTTTCCCCTCTTGCCTTTGTTTAGCTACTTGGCATGCTTCTCAAGCTTCCCCAGGTTTCATAATTCAACCCGGAATGATGATTCCTCAGCTTTTAATACATCTCTCGAATCCAGATCAATGCTGACCTTTTTGACCTATGCAAAGAGCATGGGCAAAGCAAAATTTTCTCCTCTAGGTAAACTGCAAATTATTCCCCCAGCTAGCTGGCAAAATAGTACTATTTCATTCCACGTCAAATGACTTCAAACTGCATTATTATTATAAGGTCAAATGCTTTTCTTCTGTACAAAGTCTACAGCTACAAAACATGCACATAAAGACAAAAGTTCCAAACAACCTCTTTTCATTTTGGTATTTACTTTGAGTATCCTAAGAAATTTGTTTCATTACTTGGTGATAAGTCTCGAGGTCATTTCATTATTAAGCCATTCAAAAGTTTTGTATATTTGCTGGATACCTGGAGCTGTTTCTGGAGATATATCAGAGAATAAAACAAATGAGGCTCACTTTTGAAGAAACTTCATTATAGTAAGGCACATGTGTATGAAAAACTTAGGTTGTGTTTATAGGAATAAGGAAAATAAAGCAGGTCAAGAAGTGTTCTAGGTAGGGGACTATAAGTTCATCAAGACGAGCAGGAAGGAAGAAGAAGGTGGAGGTCAAAGGATGAAGGCCATCAGTTGGAGTTTGAAAGATTTTATTTCAGGTGTAAAGGGAAGCCAAGAGTACAATCCTTATTATTTATGTCAACCTCTATCTGTCTCTTTCTCTCTCTCCACGCTCTCCATTTTCCTCTCTCTGTTTTTATTTTTTGGCTATATACGGTGTCAGTCAGGGGTCTATTCCTAACTCTCTATTCAGGAGTCATTAACATTAATTCCTGGGGACCATATATGATTCTAGGAATTAAACCAGGGTGGGTCACATGCAAAGTCACCATTTTACTTCCTATGTGGTCTTTCCAGCTCTTTGTCTTTATTTAAATAGTTGGCTTTGCTATTTGTATTTAATAGAAAGTAGAGTGTAAGTGGGTAAGGGTAAAAAATGACAATAGTTGGGCAATATTCAGTTATCTAGTAGTTTTAAATCACCAATTATTAGCAGTGGGAGTATTGAGAAGTAGCTATATATTATATTAAGTAATAGGGTTATATTAAGAATGAGAACAATTGGGCCGGGCGGTGGTGCAAGAGGTAAGGTGCCTGCCTGCCTTGCCTGCGCTAGCCTTGGACGGACCACAGTTTGATCCCCCGGCGTCCCATATGGTCCCCCAAGCCAGGAGCAACTTCTGAGCACATAGCCAGGAGTAACCCCTGAGCGTTACCGGGTGTGGCCCCCCCCAAAAAAAAGAATGAGAACAATGTATTTTTTATTCTTACTGTGTTTTAGACATGTTAGGGGAAAATGGGCTCAAGTAGCAAGTCTGAGCTGAAAACAGAGTGACAAAGTCCAGTTTTGAACTGGGGATGTTGTGATGCAAAGGAAAACCTTCAAACCTTTTGGATCCTTGGACTCGATAAGTTATCAAAACAGCAGACAAGTTAGTACAGTGAAAAGCATCCATTTAATATGTATGTTTGGAGACTTTGTGTGGTGGTTTGGGCATATTGAGCAGAACTTATTCAATTAACCCTTTTAGGGGAGATTGATCCCTTGGGCATATGTTAATACAAAATCTTTCTCTGAGATATCTTAGAAAAGTGAAGTTGTGAGGAATTAAAAGAAAGAAAACATTTTATTTATTATTATTATTATTATTATTATTATTATTATTTTTGGGCCACACTCAGTGATGCTCAGGGGTTCCTCCTAGCTATGTGCTCAGAAATCGCTCCTGGCAGGCTTGGGGACCATATGGGATGCCAGGATTTGAACCACCGTTCTTCTGCATGCAAGGCAAATGCCTTACCTCCATGCTTTCTCACATTTAAATGCAGGTGATGATACTTGGGACTTGGGAGATGACTTAAAGCTTGCTTTGCACTTAGGGTTTAGGCTTGATCTCTTCCTCTTCATGATTCTATCCAGGTACCTCCAGGAGCACAACCTCCACCTTGACATCACCAACCCTGATTTAGCCTCTGCACTGCTAAGTGTGGTCACTAAACAAAAACAAAACCAAGTAACCAAAAAGTCGTGCTCAGGTCTTACTCCGGCACTGTGCTCAGAGGTCAATCCTGGCCATACCTAGAAGATTATATGCAATGTCGGAATCAACTTGTGGTGGGCCACAAGTAAGGCAAGTATCTTTCCCTGAACTATCTTTCTGCCCCTATACATATATAACTATTTTTGGGCCATACCTGATGGTGCTCAAGGGCTGCTCCCTGTTAAGTGAATACTGCACAGGTAATGAGAACTTTAGCATGCAAAACATGTGCTTCCAGCCTATTAACTCTTTTTTTTTTTTGGCTTTTGGCTTTTGGGCTACACCAGGTATCGCTCAGAGGTCACTTCTGGCTATGCGCTCAGAAATCGTTCCTGGCTTGGGGACCATATGGGAGGCCAGGGATTGAACACAGGTCCATCCTAGATCAGCCACCTGCAAGGCAAACGCCCTACTGCTACGCTGTCGCTATGCCCCCACCCCCCCAGCCCATTAACTTTAAAAATTCCTCCTTTCACTCCTTTCTGTTGTGATAACTAGAGGCTGCATACCTCTATGCAGGATATGGTGTTTGCCAAGATTTTTGTGTGTTATTATATGTATTTATTTATTATTTAAAACATTTTTTTTACTTAGTAACCATGAAATGACAAGTTATTCATGATTGGGTTTTAGGCATCCAATGTTTCTTTTCTTTTTTTTTTTTTTTTTTTTTGGGCCACACCCGTTTGACGATCAGGGGTTACTCCTGGCTATGTGCTCAGAAATCGCCCCTGGCTTGGGGGGACCATATGGGACGCCGGGGGATCGAACCGCGGTCCGTTCCTTAGCTAGTGCTTGTAAGGCAGACACCTTACCTCTAGCGCCACCTTCCCGGCCCAGCATCCAATGTTTCAATAACAATTTCTCCAATGTCCATTTCCCTCCAGTCATATCCCCACTCCTACCCCACCTTCATTTGCCTCCATTTATTAGTCTGCTCCTATGATAGATGCTTTTTTTCCTTTGACATATAGTTTTGCACTGTGGTTTACGTAGTGTTGCTGCTAGGGTCATACACACAACACTTTACATTTCCTCCATCTGGGTGAATGCTTTTCTTCACCTTAGATATTGCCACCTCTCTGTCTTTTCCCCTGGCCCCCTCAAAAGGCATGTTATTTACTGAATAGCAACTTTCTTGTATTCCAAATATGGTCCCCGGGATTTGAACTTCTGAAAGTTCTGGTGATTATTTTGTTGTGATGGTCATTGGGATTATATACACTTGACTACAATGTGGCCAGAAGTTGACTTTGGTGCCACAGACAGTAGAATTGCCAACATCATACTCAGTTCATGTGTTGAATGTGAGAATGAACTCATGAACTTATGCTCACAAGACAAGTGATATTGATGAGGAAAGGAGAACACTGTCCACATTCAAAGCAGGCTAACTTTAAGCAGGTTAATAACCAGAGACAAGGACCTGCCAATGGACAACTGAATCTGGACAGCATACATAACCATGTAGGGCGTTTGAGATGCCCTTGAGGTGGTCCTAGTTTCACTTTGTAACCAAATGTGCTCATGTCCATGAGATGGCCTAGACCTTACTTTGCAAAATAAAATGCTTTTGACCTTCTGCTTCTGTATACTCCTTCCAGCTGCTTGAAAATATCATCTTATCAGATTATCAGATAGTCTATAAAATAGCTCTAGCCTTGTTTTGAACCTAGTTCTGGTGCAAAAAGCGACTGGTCTACTGGCATAGTATAACCGTATTTTTCTATTTCTCAAGGAGTGTTCTTTTTATTTTTTATTTTTTTGCTGACTTTAAATGGAAATTTCTGCAACACTGTAAATAAATTATTCTTCTGGGCCCCATATTATTACTCTTTTTAAGAACCTTTCTTTTTGAGGCTGGAGCAATAGGATAGCAGATAGGGCACTTGCCAAGCATGTGGCTTACCCAATTTGATCCCTGGCATTCCATATGATCCTGTGGAGATCACCAAGAGTAATTTCTCAGTGCAGTTAGGACTTACTTCTGAGTGTCCCCATCTCAACTCAAAAAAAAAAAAAACCCTTTATGTCTATTTTCCAGCTATTTACTTAAATATGAAATGATATCTCTTAAAATGCTTCTTTTGTTTGTGACACCTGGCAGTATCAGAGCTTATTTCTGGTAGAGATTATAATATCATATGAGGTGCTGAGGATCAAACCCGGGTTGGCTGTATGCAAGGCAAGTACTCTATGTGCTATACTATTATGTTGGTCCCCTTTAAATGCTTTATCAGAATGTTGTCAGGGACAAGAGGCAATACTGCTTCATAGGCATGCCTAAAATGCACAGGAAGATAGGGCAAAATAGAAGTGACTTTTTTTCAAATAATTTAATAAGATACTGAAATAAAAAAAGTTCCAGAGAAAGCTGGAGCTTCAAGGAGAAAAGATCACAGAAGAAGGTTAGAATTACTTAAGCAGAAAATGAGATGCAACTTCTAAATTTGAAGTAGAGGATTATTTTCTGTTCTTTCTGCTCTATCAAGACCAAGAAAAGACTGGAGCAGAGCAGAGTGTTGTCCTTTAATTAGATAGGAAAGAGACTCAGTGATGACATCAAAAGGCCACAGGATATTCAATATCTTTAAAAAAACATTTCTGCATGCTCAAGTGAAAGGAGCTTTGGAAATAGGTAATGCATGCTTTAGGAGAATAATAAGGAAAAAAAGAGTTGGAGGAAGATCATTTAAATAAGTGGCATACGTTAAGTGTACAGGCCCTGGTGATTTGCATTCAAGGATACTAACATAATTGGCTGAAATATTGTGCACCATAAATTGAATATGAGTCAGCAATTTGTAATGCTATTATTTAAAAAAGGGAACACAATTGAGAGATGTATTAGCAAGAGTGTGACATGAAAAGGGCAAGGGTACACTTGGCACTGGCCAACCATTATTTAGAATATAATTACCAATTTTGCTCACTGCATATTAAAAGAGATGAATAGGTTCAAGAAAAGAATCACAACATAATGAATGGAATAAAAAAGAAGTGAACAAGATGAGTGGTGGGGTAAAAGGTTTAATTCACCACTCCATCATTTTGGCTAAGAATACTTGACTTCCTTCCATAGGCCAGATACATCATGGTTCAGTGGTAAGTGCATGCTTTACATGTGTGAGGCTCTGAGTTTCATTCCCTGAATAAAACAAAAGAATACGTTTCCAGAGCATAGGTATATGAACACCCAGGCTTTATTTAAGGGACCACTGGCTCGGAAGCCATATAACATGTTAAAAGAAGTGAGTGGTTTTGTTTTAAAAAAGAAATAAAGCTGGAAATATAGCTCAGACCTACTATGTTCAAGGCCCTGAGTTCCATTCTGTGTGTGCCTTGGTCCCCAAGTGCACCAGTGGGCATAGTACTGGAGGTTTCTAGGCATGGCTTGTTTGAACATTGATGAAAATGGTGTCTATAAAAACAAAATAATAGTGAGTTGTCTAAGATCTATCTCCCAAACCTTGCTGGCTAATTAATTTAGTATAAAAAGACTAAATAGGAGCTGGAGAGTTAGCACAGTGGCGTTTGCCTTGCAAACAGCTGAACCAGGACCTAAGGTGGTTGATTCGAGTCCAGGCATCCAATATGGTCCCCCATGCCTGCCAGGAGCTATTTCTGAGCAGATAGCCAAGAGTAACCCTTGAGCACCACCGGGTGTGGCCCAAAAACCAAAAACCGAAAAAAAAAAAAAGACTAAATATATCCACTGAATTTTATGTATCTGAAGTGTGTGAATCTGACTCTACAATTTACTGTTTCATCTAACACCTTAGTTAATTTAAAAAATATATTATGAGCAAATTTTGATTGCAACATTGTATGGAATGAAACTAGAAGACTTGCTTTAAAGTTTACTTATTTCAGAATTTGGGTCTGAGAGATAGTATCAAGTAAGGTGCTTGCCCTGCATGGTCCTGTGAACAATATGAGGTGTTATTCCTAAACCAGCCAGGAATAGCTTACTTACTTACTTACTTACTTACTTACTTACTTACTTACTTACTTACTTACTTACTTACTTACTTACTTACTTACTTACTTACTTACTTACTTACTTTACTTTACTTACTTACTTACTTACTTACTTACTTACTTACTTACTTACTTTACTTACTTACTTACTTACTTACTTACTTACTTACTTACTTACTTACTTTTACTTTACTTACTTACTTTACTTACTTTACTTTACTATTACTTACTTACTTACTTACTTACTTTATTACTTACTTATACTTACTTACTTTACTTACTTACTTACTTACTTACTTTTACTTACTTACTTATTACTTTACTTTACTTACTTACACTTACTTACTTACTTTACTTACTTACTTACTTACTTACTTACTTACTTACTTACTTTACTTTACTTACTTACTTACTTACTTACTTACTTACTTACTTACTTACTTATATTTACTTTACTTACTTACTTACTTACTTACTTTACTTTACTTACTTACTTACTTACTTTACTTTACTTTACTTACTTACTTACTTACTTACTTACTTTACTTTACTTACTTACTTACTTACTTACTTTACTTACTTACTTACTTACTTACTTACTTACTTACTTACTTACTTTACTTTACTTACTTACTTACTTACTTACTTTACTTACTTACTTACTTACTTTACTTTACTTACTTACTTACTTACTTACTTTACTTTACTTACTTACTTACTTACTTACTTACTTACTTACTTACTTACTTACTTACTTACTTACTTTACTTTACTTACTTACTTACTTACTTTACTTACTTACTTACTTACTTACTTACTTACTTATTACTTACTTACTTATTTACTTACTTACTTTTCTTTTTCTTTCTTTTTCTCTTTCTTTCTTTCTTTCTTTCTTTTTCTCTCCCTCTCTCTTTCATTCTTTCTTTCTTTTTCTTTCTTTTTCTTTCCTTCTTTTTTTCTTTCTTTCTTTCTTTTTCTTTCTTTCTTTCTTTCTTTCTTTTTCTTCCTTCCTTCCTTCCTTCCTTCCTTCCTTCCTTCCTTCCTTCCTTCTTCCTTCCTTCCTTCCTTCCTTCCTTCCTTTTCCTTTTCCTTCTTTCTTTTTCTTTCTTTCTTTTTTCTTTCTTTCTTTCTTTCTTTTTTCTTTCTTTCTTTCTTCTTCCTTTCTTTCCTTCTTCCTTCTTTTTCCTTCCTTTCCTTCCTTCCTTCCTTTTTCTTTCCTTCCTTCTTCCTTTTTCTTCTTTTTTCTTTCTTTTTTTTTTCTTTCTTTCTTTCTTTCTTTCTTTCTTTCTTTCTTTCTTTCTTTCTTTCTTTCTTTCTTTCTTTCTTTCTTTCTTTCTTTCTTTCTTTCTTTCTTTCTTTCTTTCTTTCTTTCTTTCTTTTTTCTTTCTTTCTTTCTTTTTTTTTCTTTCTTTCTTTCTTTCTTTCTTTCTTTCTTTCTTTCTTTCTTTCTTTCTTTCTTTCTTTCTTTCTTTCTTTCTTTCTTTCTTTCTTTCTTTCTTTTCTTTCTTTCTTTCTTTTCTTTCTTTCTTACAGCCTGAGCTTACTCTTAGGTGTGACTCCAAACCAAAATCAGAATTTGCCTCTTTTCCAGTGAACTGTGTCCTACTAACTTGGAAAATTATAAACAAATTTCTAGACTTGGAAATTTTAGACTGTCAACAGAGAGAATTCTCAACTTAAACCCATATTTTATTATAGAACACATATGCCCTTAATCAGATTGAATATATATTTTTGGATAACTTTATTTTTCATATTTTCTACAGTAAGTAACCAGAAGTTTGGAATACTGAGAGCTTTAGACCAGAAGAACTAAGTGAATAGTAATTAGTATCAGAAGAGGCCTTGTTTTCTCACAAGTCTCCAGCATTATAATTGGAGGTTGGTCCTTAAAAACATACTATTTTGGATTTCTCTTTTCCTTGATTCCAGAAAGTCAATTATAAACAATTACTTAAGTCAATAAAAATTCTATTATTACTTTGAGCTGTTGAGTTGGCAAAACTTTCTCTGGTCCTAATGATGCTTTTATTGCCTATCTTTCCCACAATTATAGTCCAGTCCCTCCTTTTCCCCAGGTGCATTTATTTTGACCCTGCTCAATGAATATCCACTCATTCCTTTTTCTCTTTCTCAGTTTTGTATTTCCCTATGCTGCTTTCTCAGTGATGGCTATTTATGAGAGATGAAGAGTATCCTGCACCCCTGAGAAAAATTTCCCTATCTCTGATTCTTTTCAGGCTGATCAAGTTTGGTCTGAAATAAAGAATAGGTTTAATTGCACACATACTAGAAATCTATGTAGAAATGAGGTCTCCAAATTCATGGAATACATATTGACATTTTGATGGTGGAGAAAAATCTTGGGTGAAGGAAAGGGATCAGGGCTGGGTATTCAAGTAGAGAGGAGAACTCATATGTTGAGTGATGGATAATTTATATTACCAAGACCAAATTTTCTGATGCTTTGCCCTGCCAAATATTTTTTAAATTCCATTTTATTTTAGACATCATAATTTACGTTATTGGTAATGGTACAGGTTCCTGAATAAAACATTCTAGCACCTCCAGAGTGTCCTTCAAAGTGTCCACTTCCCTCCCCCATTGTCTCAGTATCCCTGCTCTTATTTCCTCCTGCCCCATTTCTTCTGCAATAATAGTCTTCCTACTAAATAGCAGCTCTTAATTTCTGTTGGGCATATTTTATTTCTTTGATATATTTATTTATAGCCCAGATATAAGTGAGATCATTCTGCGTGTGTTCCTCTCTCCTTCTGGCTAACTTCACTCAGCATGATTCTCCTCAGATCCTAGACAGGTTTTCTGTTTTTGTTTTTTAACTAGAAAAGTCATTTATGGTGAAAACCCAAATCATGAGAAAGACCTACCTAGTTTCCATTTTTTCTATGAAGTTGTAAGAATTTCCTTGAGAGCTTTCAATTGACCTCACTTCACAATGATGGGCATGCCCAGCTGGGATAGATTGACCTTTACTTTTCTTTTTCATGTGGACAACCTGAGATAGACCCAGATTTGATTAATGGCATTCCATATGGTTTCCTGAGCCTTCCAGGAGTAATTTTTGATTGAGGCATTGTTATTATAGCTTTTTTATAATTAATATCTTTATTTAAACATCATGTTTATGAATATGTTTGCAGTTGGGTTTCAGTTATAAAAAGAAAACTTTCCTTCACCAGTGCAAATCCTCAAATAATATAAACAGATGAAAATAGAAGTCTTTGATAAACTCAACAGAAACAACATAAGAATTATTGGAGTCCCAGGAAGAAAGATTGATCTCTCCAAGCTGACTGTGGAGGCCTACTCTTCTTTCTCTTGGTATACCTGTGAACACTTGCTTTAGGTCCTGTCTTCCGCTTTCCAAATTGATAGTTGGTCAATTCTGGTTGCTCTTACTGAAGGGGTTATTGGTAATTTTTCAGAGCCTCCTAATGAGGGTCACTTGGGACTGATGAGGGTGAACATTTTAAGTGGCTCTATATAAACTTGGCATCACTTAACATAGAATCAAGGAGTGTGAACATTCCTTGAGAAAAAATATCTTTTGGAAATAATGTGTTTGTATGTACTTATTTGATTATTTTTCATAGGCACTGCATCTGGTGTAATGTCACAAAAGTACTGAAGTTCCAGCTCAGAGCCTCCACATGTAAGGTGTATGCTCTCCCATTTGAGCTCTCCTTGTCCCTGACTATGTTTTTTTTTTTTTTTAACTATTTAATAACTGCAAATCACATACACACAATCTGCTAATTCCTTTCATAGCAAAGCAACTCTAGGCTTTATGGTCAAATATTTGGTTATAGAATTCTTAGACTTAAAAATTTTACTGAATTATAATATATACAGAAGAAGGGACATAAATTTAAAAAGCTTACCTTGATTTATTACAGTAGCTAGAATTTAAAAATTTTAAAGTCTTATTGCAATTACTTACACAGTTCCCTTTTACAAGGCAGTGAAAAAAGTTTTCTTTTAGAAAGAAATTTATTAAGTAAAATCAGTGAGATGATTTAAAGAGAGAACTAGAACTTTGTATCATAGATTCTCAAAATTCATGGTTGCCCTCCATATTTTTACTTCTCTGTGATCAGAAAGCATCATGCCATGGATGTTCTGTTACTGGATCAGGAAACACAATACTCAGTTCTCTCCTGGAGTCAAATACAGAAAGATTAACATCAGAGCATTTCAGAGTCAGTGGAGTAGAGTAAGTAAATACTATTGCCAGTCAGAAGATGATGGAGATGTGTATAAATACTTGAAATTGCTGACCTCTTCCCCACCCATTCCTTTGTATTTTAATAGGAACCTCCAGAGGCACAAGGCCTGGAACCCCAAAATGATAGCCTCAATAGTCCTGTGGTCAGATTATGAGAAATGTGTGAGCTTGCTCTATTTTACATTTTCTTAATGTTCCATGCTTATCAATTCTAGAAGTTTGTGACAGAAATGCTTTCCTTGTTCAGAATTTTCTGGGCATTTGGGATGTGATTCAGTGGTTAAGAGTGATTCCCAAATCTTCTTACCATCCAATGGCACCATCAAAAGTGTATCTCTGGCACATGGCAGTCAAGTGTGCATTGGTACTACTACTATTAAAGTGTATGAGCCCTGGTGAGCACTGTAACAAAATGATTGAGTCCCATCATCGCAACACTAGCAGTAGCGAAGGAAGGAGATGAACACTACATAATGAGATTGTAAGTTTTTGGGTTGCACCTGGCAGTGCTCAGGGGTTACTCCTGGCTCCATGCTCAGAAATCACTCCTGGCAGCACGGGGGACCATATGGATGCCAGGATTTGAACCAATGATCTTCTGCATGAAAGGCAAATGCCTTACCTCCATGCTATCTCCAGGCCCAGAGATTTTAAGTTGATGAATTCTAATAAAACCAGCTTTCATATACAGTTGTTGATAGATTATAGATCAATACTAAGGTATCTGCCCTAAATTGAGCACTTCTCCTTCATGCCCCATGTTTGTTATAAGTAGAAATGAAGAACACTTCATTCAACTTGACGTCCAACTTGCAGACTCCAGGTATGGTCTCACTGTACAGCTAGGGGCCAGCAGCAGCCCGCGTTTGGGTGCACAGCTGCTGAGGCTCTGTAGACAAGGACTGCTCATTTGTATGGCACACCATTTGCATACTCTAACGAGATGGGCTATAATTGGCCTTCATTGATTTTGTTTTCATTGAGCTAAAATAGAGTCAGAGCTTCTTAGGCTAGAAGAATTGATTGATTTGTGGTAGAATTCAGGACTATTCAGTTGAAGAAATAATTAATTATGTTCTTATTTAGTAATCATCAGGGCTCAGCCTGTTTCCTAGCAGGATAATGTGCTCAGCAGAATTGAACTTTGCACAAAAGACTATTGCATGAGGTATTATAGAAATGGGAACAAATTGGAGACAACAGTGTATACATTTCTATGTAGAAAACAAAAGGAAAATATCACATTTTTATATCCTTTCTTTCTTTCTGTTTCTTTCTTTCTTTCTTTCTTTCTTTCTTTCTTTCTTTCTTTCTTTCTTTTTCTCTTTCTTTCTTTTCTTTCTTTCTTTTCTTTCTCTTTCTTTCTTTTTTCTTTCTTTTTCTTCTTCTTTTCTTTCTTTCTTTTCTTTCTCTTTCTTTCTTTCTCTTCTTTCTTTCTTTTCTTTCTTTCTTTCCTTTTTTCTTTCTTCTTTTCTTTCTTTCTTTCTTTCTTTTTCTTTCTTTCTTTTTCTTTTCTTTCTTTCTTTCTTTCTTTCTTTCTTTCTTTCTTTTTCTTTCTTTCTTCTTTCTTTCTTTTTTCTTCTTCTTTCTTTCTTTCTCTTTCTTTCTTTCTTCTTTCTCTTTCTTTCTTTTCTTTCTTTTTTTTTCTTTCTTCTTTCTTTCCTTCTTTCTTTCTTTCTTTCTTTCTTTCTCTTTCTTTCTTTCTTTCTTTCTTTCTCTTCTTTCTTTCTTTCTTTCTTTCTTTCTTTCTTTCTTTCTTTCTTTCTTTTCTTTCTTTCTTTTTCTTTCTTTCTTTCTTTCTTTCTTTCTTTCTTTCTCTTTTTTCTTTCTTTTCTTTCTTCTTTCTTTCTTTCTTCTTTCTTTCTTTCTCTTTCTTTCTTTTTTCTTTCTTTCTTTCTTTCTTTCTTTCTTTCTTTCTTTCATTCTTTCTTTTCTTTCTTTCTTTTCTTTCTTTCTTTCTTCTTTCTTTCTTCTTTCTTTCTTTCTTCTTTCTTTCTTCTTTTTCTTTCATAAGCCTGTTATCTATTTGTGCCTGTCTTTTCATTGATCAATTTAACCTTTTATTTATTATACACATTCTTAAATCCATTCATGTCTTTTCCAATGTTTTAGAAGTTCTCCATGAACTAATTTAATCTGAGTGAATGATGATTTTGACTCCTACCTTTCAGATAAGGGACTTGGTTCAGATTGTTCCTTATCTAGAGGAGTAGATAGAATAGGGAACTTCAGTCTGATATGCTCACACAGTGACATGGGTACTTAAATACTTAAACAAGAAGAGGGTTTTAACAGATTTTTCTTTGTAGTTAAGCAAGATAGTTTTTATTGGACCTTAGTCAAATGTAGGTAGAGAGAGAAATTAGTGTTCAAAAAAAGAACATAGGTATGTTCAGAGTGTACAAAGCAAGCAAAGCCTTAGAGACAAGTAAGAGAGATACATATTCAAAGGAAAGCATGAGCTTGAAGAGTGAACTTGATAGATTATTATATGTAGACAATGTATCTTAGAATTTTTAGCTGATTTACAGTAAAATATTTCAAAGTGACTGTTATATGCAAATACTTTTAAAATTTTTGTGTGGTAACTTTTGTGAATTTTTTTTTTCATGGGTGGAGACACCCTGTATCTCTTAGGCCAGTGGTCGGCAACCTTTTTTTTCTTTTCTTTTTTATATTTTATTTAAATACCTTGATTACATACATGATTGTGTTTGGGTTTCAGTCATGTAAAGAACACCACCCATCACCAGTGCAACATTCCCATCACTAATGTCCCAAATCTCCCTCCTCTCCACCCGACCCTTCCACTTTTGTGAACTTTTAAAAATATAATGATCCCTTTTAGAATCAGCTACAGTTGCTAAGTTAAATGTTATATTTTGAAGGAACAAAGTATATATAAATGAACTTCCCATTTTCTCTAACAGTCATTTATTGAGAAACTCAATGTATATATTATTAAGTGATGTAAGTGATCCAGAGATGAATAGACAATATAGCTTCTCTACATGTTAGTGAAGTAATACTTGTCAGAAATTCTTTTGTGAGCCAGCCATTTGAAATTAGATTACATATGTTCAAAAATTATATATATTGAGTTATATATCTGCATTATGTTTATAAGTACATGCAAAACATATAAAATACAAATTCTATTCAAAGTATGAGGTTGAACTTAGGAAAATTTTCCAATGTTTGACCCTTTGCCCTACAAAATAGTAGTTTATTATTCAGTGATTATTCAATCATTATTG